>NC_086454.1:333136146-333436146 GCF_028390025.1 Pseudophryne corroboree | reverse complement strand
TTATAGCCTATGCACTCCGTCTGACTGACAGGCAAGGAGTGCACAGCCAATGAGGAGAGCGCTATAACGTGGCGCTCCCTGATTGGCTGCCGGGTCCTCTAGTGACAGCAGTCACGGGGGGTCCCGGCATTCGGGGAAAGGGGGTACATGTGTAAACATGTATCCCCTTTAGCTGCGTGGATCGGGTTAATTCGTTTGTTTTTTCAACCCTGTTGATGCCTACTTGGAACAAAGAGGGCCGATCTACACAGGATTCTAGGTGAGTATATTGTTTTGTTGTTTTACAGATACCCTAATGGGGACTGAGGTGCTGCGTGAGACACTAGGTAAGTATGTATGAGTGTGTATGTCTTGTCTCTTTTAGGTATTTCTTTTGTTGTGGAACCACAGGTACCAGCAGGCCCCTTTAATTCCCTGCATGCTGGTACTTGTGGTTCTCCAAGTACCAGCATACGGGGAGGCTTGCTGGGACTTGTAGTTCCACAACAACAGACCATATTCATTTTTTTTAACACAAAAAGTTATTGGGTGCAGGGGCGGATTGGGAACAAACAGCGTCCCTGGAAAAATTTGTACTAGTGGCCCCACATGGGCAGCACCAGAGGTGTAAGGTCTAGCCATGGGCCATGGCAGCAGCACCCTCCCCCCAAGACTTTCCAGCTAGTGGCCATGTCCAGCATCAAGGGGGAAGTTAGAAAGAAATAAAATTACATATTATGAGCACATTATATGATACACCTTCAGAATTTAGGAAACTATATAATTCTTTAGAAAGATATATTTTCTTGCTTATTACACCAACCGTATCCCAATCACTATTCACTCAATCTTATATGTCAGCCAAGCAGGCAGACAGAGTATACACTAGATCATCTGCAATCACAGGCTAAGTGGCAAAGTCATTTTCATATATGCAAATTATTTAGCATCTTATTCATTATGTCTATAAAAAGGACCATGTGTCCTCAAACAAAACAGGCCCCACAGGTACGTCGGCCCACCGGGAATCTTCCCTGTGAGCCCTATGGCCAATCCGCCTCTGATTGGGTGCCTGGATGGGGGGGGGGGGACCCCTTTATTTTAGAGGTCCCCACTCCATATGTCTCTGCCTGCACTGTTCAGCTTGCATTCTGCCTGCCTGGTTCTGCTGCTGCACAAGAGGGAGAGCTAGTGATGTCAGTGTGCTCTGGCTGAGGGGCCCCCTGACACAGGGGGGCCCAGGGTATAGCACACCCTGCATCCACCCTTTAATCTGGCTATGCCTACATATATATAATCATGGCAAGAATGTGACGGCTAAGTGGCTTTTCCTGACCTATCATACTGTTCTGCAGTTTTCATGTGATAATATTTAGACCACAAAAATGTTATTCCTAAGACGTTTCATAAACTTTTGAAAACTTCTCCCTTCTTTCCAGCCTATGAGCCTCCCTGCCATGTGCCACCAGCGGGATTTCAGACTCAGCACTCTGATCTTGTTACAAAGGAACACGTCCACCTTGGTGCTGAACAGCAGCTTCTTGCAGAACCAATCAGACGGCGCGTTCAGAATAAAGCTGACAGGTAAGAGATAACTACTCTTTGAATTACTGTATTACTTGTTGGGAAAGAAGGCTGGAGGGGAAAGAAGGCTGGGGGGGGGGGGGGGAGTGGGAGGTGGATAAGGACAATAAAAAGGAAAACAATATTTAAGGGAATTTTCCACCTTCAGGTGACTTTAAATCATTAATTCATACATGACTTCCTGCAAGTTTTACAAAATACATGTTTTTATTATATGGTCAGGTATGACATTAGCCTTGGATATGGCACACTTCTGTCCAGTGAACAGTTCAGCTATGTTGTATGGAGGTGCATTGTGGGAAATTTTTCTCCCAAATGATATAATTGTATCCCTGAAGAACACAGAAGCAGACTAGAAGGAAAAGCAGTATATATCAGTATAGTAACATGTCAGGGATGGGAGGTAGAGAGCAATAAATTAAAGCCATCAGAAGGTGGGGCGCTCCTTTAAATACACAGTAATGCTCTTTTCATTATGTTTTATGCTGAAATCTTCCACACAAGACAGTAACAATCGGCTGTTTCTTTTAGCCAAGAATTCACATGAGTATGGAGAGGAGATGATTGTTGTTAGAACCCTGCCCCCTCCAGAGGTGCCGACCTGCACTGTAGATCCTGGTGAGGGTTCTGCGTTGACCAGCTTCCGGATTTCCTGCTTTCCTCCGTGTTCTCTGACTGACTCCTGTATCCATGACGATCGCATCTCTCTCACTTACTGCTTTTACCCCAAGCCAAGTAAGTGTCCCTAGATGAGAGAGTGTAAATCTCTGGGGTCTGGACAGAGATTCCAAATCAATAAAATAGACATTAGTTTAACATTTTTGTGACATTGCTTGTAGGACATAATTCTAGATTCAAAAGTCCAAAACACAAAAACATTTTTGACCAGGCTTCTTGTGGAGCTCACTTAGGTGCCTAATTATATAAACTCTTCAGATGGGTATGGTTATTGTAGCCTGTAGGATATAATATCACTATTTTTTACGCCGCGGGTTCCTTCCGATCTCTCTGTTAGCCTATGCTTGCTGATGCAGGCCAGATAGCCCCATGGGAGCATTAGGCAAGTCACGTCCGAGCCCAGAAATAAAGTGTAAGCTATTTGTTTTTATTTTACTCGTCATGGTGGCGGGTTCATCTTGTCCTCTTGACATGTTGACTCTTCTTACCTTGCCTTGAAAATTCTTATTGCCACGATTATATTCATATTTGAGCAAGAATGAAAAAATGGGCAGACCTCCCACCTGATTGTTTAGGGTTGTAAATGTTTTTTTAGTTAAAATCTACTGCAGCCATTTTGTTAGATATGGCGCTTCATATCTCTTATCTTGAAATGTAGACCAATCTGTAACCAGTCAGTGCGTAAGAACGTCTGAGAGCTTAAGTCAACCTCTAGCCAACCAGTGTAGAAGAACATCCAAAGGATAGACCACCCAATAACCAATCGTGTAAGACATTTTAAGGAATGGACCATATAGCAACCAATCAATGTATAAAAACATTCAAGGGGCTAGATTATCCTCCAGCCAATCAGTGTATAAAAAAACATTATTAGAGCTAGACCTGCCAATAGCCAATCTGTGTATACAAATATTCAATATATGTAACCAGGTCCATAAGTTGACAGTCATGTAGTGACCCTTTGGGCAAAACATCTGTTGATTAAGGGGGTTATTCAGAGATGGTGCAGATTTTGCATCCGCAGCAAGATCTGGGTCCATCTAGTGGTGCCGCCCTGCAACAAGATTGCAATTTAATTGCAAATGCATCGATTTGAGGTTGACCCCTGCCATCGAAGCATGGAGAGGATGCGTGTGACGCCACGCCCCGAAAACGGTCCAGATCTGGGTGCGTTGTCCGGACCGCGCCCACTAAACAATGTGTCGACTCCCCCCGACGGCTTCCACTTTCAATCACCTTCCAGGATGTGGCCGCATGGTGAAGAGTCGCGCATGCGCACTATGGCCAGTGCGCAGACCCAATGGACACGCCCGCTGCATGCGAACGCAGCGGCCGCCTCCATGTCTGATTAAGGCCGTAAGCCAAGCTGATCAAGCACATACGTGATACGCCAAATTTGCTTGAAAAACAAAACAAAATCAGTTTTCAATAATGTTGTTTATTAATAATAATAATAATAATAATAATAATAATAAGCAATCTCTTTTTTTGAATATCAAATGAAACTGAGAGTAGACAAAATTAGGTTCTCTGTTTTATCTGTGACATTCCGTCAGCAGTCACAGATCTGTGAGGTTTTATCAGTCACAAAGCAAATTTGTTTTTTTGTATTTATATCTAAGATTATTATGAAATATAGTTATATTAAAGATTATATGCATGTGTGTGTGCCCGTGGGGCAAAGCCTCCTCCTTTATACAGTGTGTGTGTGTGTGTGTGTGTGTGTGTGTGTGTGTGTGTGTACACCGCTCCACTGAATAGCATAGAGTTTGAGATTCCGCAGATGTTGCTTCTTTCACAGAACTAATAAATATGTACATGTAATGTACTTTCCCTACAGGGAGGTGGCTAATACTTCTAGGATTTAAAAGCATAAAATATATGTTTAAGCAGAGTAACCAATCAGCAATACAAATTAATTTAGTATACATTTGCTCAATGAAATCAGAATCAGCTTTATTGGCCAGGTATACTTGCGTATACTAGGAATTTTTCTTCGGTTTGCTATACAACAGCCAATCAGGTAACAGACAAGCAGGTGTCGGGGCAAGTAAAGTCATACAGATAGGAATACGGTAGGGACACAAGTGAGTTACATGTACGTCTAGTCAGCCAATGTTCAGGAGTTCAGCAGGCAGACCGCTTGGGGAAAGAAACTTTTGAGGCTTCTGGTGGACCCGGCAGGGACGGTCCTGTAACGCCTGCCTGAAGGAAGCAAGTTAAACATGCTGTGGCCGGGCTGTAGCTGATCCTTTACTATCTTCGTTGCCCACTTTTTAGCTCTGGACAGGTACAGGTCCTGGACTGAGGGAAGGCTGTCCCCGATGATCTTCTCTGTGGTTCTGACCACCTTTTGGAGCCTGCATCTGTCCCTCGCGCTGGCGGAGCCGTACCATACCTGTATCGAGGAGCACAGTACCGACTCCACAATCGCGGAGTAGAAGAGGAGCAGAAGCTTCTGTGGGATGCTAAACTTCCTTAGTTGCCTGAGGAAGAATAACCTCTGCTGCGCTTTTCCGACAGTGGCGTCAGTGTTGGACCCCCATTTAAGGTCCCGGGAGATTGTGGTCCCTAGGAACTTGAAGGAGTCCGCTAGCAATACCACACCGTCAGCAATTGTTAGCGGAGGTGCACTAGCTGACTTCTTCCTGAAGTCCACTATCATCTCAATAGTTTTGAGGATGGTTGAGCTCAAGGTTGTTGTGGCTGCACCACTGGGCCAACCGGTCTACTTCCCGTCTATAGGCCGATTCGTCCCCGTCCTTGATGAGGCCGATGACGGTGGTGTTGTCGGCAAATTTGATGATCTTTAGTGATTGCGCCTCTGAGGTGCAGTCATTTATGTACAGGGAGAAGAGCAGGGGTGTGAGGACACAACCCTGAGGGGCCCCTGTACTAATGGACCACGCTTGGGAGGTGAATTCCCCCGCTTTCACCACCTGTGTCCTATCTGTCAGGAAGTCTAGTATCCAGGAACAGGTAGCTTCTGGGACCCCTAGGCAATTTGGGGTGGAAGATGCTGGGGACGATTGTATTGAAGGTCGAGCTGAAATCGACAAACAGGACCCTCGCGTAGGTACCGGGAATGTCTAGGTGCTGTAGAATGTAGTGCAGGCCCAGGTTGACTGCATCCTCGACACACCGATTCGATCGATAGGCGAACTGTAGGGGGTCCAGTTAGGGGCCAGTCACAGTTTTCAGGTGATTCAAAACCAGACGCTCGAACGTTTTCATGACCACAGACGTCAGTGCTATCGGCCTATAGTCGTTCAGGGTCGTGATAGAAGGTTTCTTGGGGACCGGGATGATAGTGGACCTTTTGAGGCAGGAAGGGACTTTCTGTAGCTCCAGCGATTTGTTGAAGATCTTGGTGAATATGGGGGCGAGCTGACCCGCACATGCTCTCAGGGCAGATGGTGACACTCTGTCAGGACCCGGAGCTTTCCTGGGTTTGGCCCTTTTGAACAGTGCCTCCACCTCTTCTTGGGCGACACAGTACTGCACATGAGACTTATCTATAAGTTACAATATGCACTTGGGTTAGTAACTGGTTAGATAATAGGAAGCAGCGCGTTGTGGTAAATGGGACTTTTTCAAATTGGACTGAAGTACTAAGTGGTGTGCCACAAGGGTCTGTACTTGGACCACTATTGTTCAACATTTTTATTAACGATCTTGCTGTAGATGGTGTCAATTTTTGCAGACGATAACAAATTGTGTAAGGTAATAAATACGGAGGGAGATGCTGAGTCTTCAGAATGACTTAGTCAAACTGGAAGCATGGGCAGCAAAATGGAGAATGAGTTTCAATACAGACAAGTGTAAGGTAATGCACTTTGGTAGCAAGAACAAAAATAACACCTACCTACTAAATGAGGTAAAATTAGGTGATTCTGTACTGGCAAAAGACTTAGGTGTTCACATAGATAGCAAACTAAGCAGCAGTACCCAAAGTAGGATTGCAGCAATGAAGGCTAACAAGGTATTAGCATGTATAAAGCAGGGAATTGACGCAAGGGATGAGAGTGTTATACTCCCATTATATAAATCCCTAGTGAGGCCACATCATGAATACTGTGCACAATTTTGTGCACCATACTACAAAAAGGATAACCTGGAACTAGAAAAGATTCAGAGGCAGGCGACCAAACTAATTAAGGGGATGGAGACCCTGGATTACGAGTAAAGGCTTGCCAGGCTTGGCATGTTTACACTGGAAAAGAGGAGACTAAGATGGGACATGATCAATATTTACAAATACATAAGGGGACAGTACACAGAGCTTGCGGGGGATCTGTTTTTGGTTAAGATCAACACAGAGGACTCGTGGACACCCGCTTTGGTTAGAAGAGAGAAGATTTCACACACAGATGTAAAGGTTTCTTCACAGTAAGGACAATATGTGTTTGGAATTCCCTGCCTGAGAGAGTAGTAATGGCGGACTCGGTAAACACTTTTAAGAATGGATAAGAATAAGTACCTAATGGATAAGGATATACAGGGTTATGGTGCGTATTGACGCATTATAATTATAAAAAAATAAAATAAAAGAGAAATAAACACAGCGGCCAACGTTAGCAACAAACTAAATTAGTCCTAAAAATAATACAGCATAGAAGACCACAAATAGGTTGAACTCGATGGACAAATTGTCTTTTTTCAACCTCAAAAACTGTTACTATGTTATGACTTGCAGTGCCTGGAGTTGGCCGTCAGTGTTCGGGGTATCGTAGAGGTGATTGTTTGGGTCGCAGGGGACTTCTTTTGCGAACCTGCAATAAAAGTGGTTCAGCTCGTCTGCTAGGTCTTGGTGCATGGTGGTGGACTTCGATGTTTTTTTGTAGTTGGCTATGGATTGCATTCCTTTCCATACAGATACGGGGTCATTGGTGGAGAGATCGTTTGTGAGCTTGTCCGAGAACCGCTCTTTTGCTAGCCTGAATTCTTTAGTCCGAGAGTTCCTAGTTCGGTTGTATAGTGCTCTGTCACCGCTGCTATAGGCCTCCTCTTTGGCCCGACGAAGTTGCCTTAGCTGGGTGTTGAACCAGGGCTTATTGTAGTTGTAAATGCTGTAAGTCTTGGTGGGTACACACATGTCTTCACAGTAGCTGATGTAGGATGTGACAGTGTCTGTGAGGTCATTCAGGTCGGTTGCCGAGGCTTCGAAGACCCCCCATTCTGTGCAGTCGAAGCAGACCTGGAGCCTGCAGTATGTTCCCTCAGAAGTCTGGTTACTCCACTTTGTACTTTTACACCACATGAGTACAGTACAGTATGTCACTTCCATTAGACCCGTCTCTCCCAGCTTTCCTGTCTCTTATATGTTCTAGAGTCTCAGCTGTACTGTGGCCCAAATCGGGAACTTCCCTCTGTTCATTTACAACTTGGAGAAGAAGAGAATGACTTCATGCTAAACGTTACGGTTACTGTCACTAATAACTTTGGAGATTCCATCAACACCACAGTGAAAGTTAAGGTGAACTATTCATAAATAAAGCACTTTACATCACACCTGTAAAGCATTTATGTATTTTATCCTAATTTTATATTTTACATTTATTTTTTCTTTACTTGCACTGTACTATAGCGGGAGACATTTACACATTATGTGATCTCTGTATATATAAAAGAAGTATATTTTATAGGTTTGCTTATGCTTACACAAGTTCAAGTCTTTCTGTGCATCCCAAGTGGTCGATCATTTTGGCTTTGATGGTCGGGCTCAAATACGCAATACGGCACAATGAATATTACTGTAGTGTTATCTCTTTGTCTGATTTTTTTTATGTCCAATATCTTTGTATTACTGGTTTCCAGTTATAAAGTGCTACACCCTGAGCCTGAGGCCGTATCCTGCTAAAGAAAAACATACAAAAACAACCCACCCCCTTTACCTGGGTCTTCTGGGTAATGGTGTGTATTTAAAGTTCTTCCCCTTGCAATGCTTCCCACCCTGTGGTTCTCTTGGTATCATTGCAAACACCCAAATCTTGACGTGTCGGGCTCTTCTGGGGTGTGTTCAATGTTCAGGAACACCAGAAAGGAATTTGGGGACCCCCCTGCCCAACACGTTCTTAGACCACCCGTACCGCATGAATGTATCACACAGATACGTTTTCACACCCTTTTCAAATTATTTTAGTATCACTCAAACATGGATATTCAATTTGGCCCGAAGCTGGCGGGTGATAAGTCTAGCCGCCGGGGGCTATTTAACCACTTGCCTGGCATGGTCGCATCAGATGTGACCATGCCTGCAAGTACTCTATCTGACCTTGTCGCACAGGATGCGACCAGTCAGATAGAGAGTGTTAGCAGCGTCAGGGAAAAGTCACTTCCCTCCGCTGCTGCTGTCAGAGGGACCGGAAGGTCCCTCTGCCTCCCTGCACTCTCCCCGTGTCTGCTGATCGGTCAGCACGGCAGGATCTCCCCCCTCCAGCGGCTGCAGACAATGGCAGCCGCTGGGGAGTGTACATAAACCCTCCCTAGCTGCCCCCAGACCTCCCCTGCATACCTCGAGGCTGTCTCGGCTTTCAAAATAAAAGCCGAGATGGTCATGATGTTCACGATGTTCCGATGGTCGCTATGTTCCCGATCGATGTTTCGATGTTTGGGGGGGGTTAAAAAAAATTTTTTACATAAAAATATATTTTTTTATTTTTTTTTTAACTAAAATCATTTGGGATAGAGTTAAATTCATGTTCTTCACCTAATTCACTCAGAAAAAAAAACCCGACAATTTCGGAGCGTTTTTTTTTCAAAATAAATCGTCAGTTAAGTGGTTAATTGGCCCCCGATAAGCCGGCGCGTGCCGCGGCTTATCGGGGGTTTTGCTTCACCTGCCTCCACCTGCCCGATAACTATTTCACCCGAAAACACACGGGTTTCACTGAACCTGTGTGTTTATGGGTGTAAAAGGACTTGTTACCGGCCGAGCTAATTAAATAGCCCAACAGCAGCACCCGAAGAAACATCGGGGATTTTTACTCCCGATGTCTCTTTGGGCCAAATTGAATATCCCTCAATGTATTAAAGGGCTTTTGGAGCAGTTTTTGCAAAAAACTGCTCCAAACCCTTTAATTGTAATTTTTTTAGTAACCCACATCGCATTCCCCATACTTATAATGGGAAAGGCGATATGGGTGAATTTACAAAAAAAAAAAAAAATAGTTAACAAGCACCGCAGTGTGCCCTGTGATAATAACACCAGCTCCAGCTGGCGGATCACAGGGTAGCATTGTGATATGCAACCTTTTACCCAGCTTTCTCTGCCCCCAACAGAGAAAGCTGTGCGGGATCCGGCCAGTGTGATCAGCTCTGTGTGTCCGATGGACACACAAGCTGATCACATTTAAAAAAAAAACAACCATACGTACTTAACCAGTCGCAGGATCTGGTGATCGGTGCTCCGGTGAGCCCTGCCGGTCCTCCATGTGCTGCACTGGCACCCCATTACAGTAAAGTGACGCTGCAAAGCGGCAGCTCACTTTACAGCACCGGGGGTCACACATAGCAGCAGGATCCGGCGCCCGTCAGCCTCCTGGAGCAGCGGACACCAGCTTCTGGGACTGGAAAGTATAAATGCTGGGGGGATTTTTTGCAGAGTAAGGGTAGTCGCGACGGGGGAAATCCCAGCGGCGCTAGTGACGATGGTGGCGCATGCGCATCACGACATTGGGGTATTTTTTATGAAAAATACCCCGATGATGCTCTGTCCCTGCATGCGATAATTGATACATCCATGCAAAGTACTCAGTTATTGCATTGCGAGTTTGGCCGATTTTATCACCTGTCATCCGCATCACCAGATGCGGATGGTGATAAATTGGCCTCATAGAGAGAGTAATGTTTGCACTGAAATATTAGCCACACAATAAAATGTTGTTAGACTCTGTGGGGTAAATCCAGTTCTCGGCAGTGTGTCTAATATTCCACCACACCCCTATGGAGTGTGAGGGGAAAATTGGTGATGTTAGTGTCTGCAAGGTGTCATCAGCGTTCCAAGCATACTGATGGCACTTCACAGACATCACCTGGAATTGAATTCCCCCTACATGTATTAAATTAGAGCGTTCCCCCCCCCCCCCCCCCCCCCCCCCCGTCTTTTAGATAATTTTTTTTGAGTAGGATACAGTCTCAGGCTTAGAGTGGCAGGGGAGTAGGGAGATCATTTTATAAAACTGTTTTTTGTTTTTTTGGTGGGGAGAATATTATAATGACTGCCACATAGTCTCCTTCATCATTACCTTTCCCCGTACTGCACCACCCATAACTCTTATTAGGCAGAATCTTGATGTGCTTGACCCGAAAAGTACATACTCCTCTCTAGACTTCCCTCTCTCCACCATTACTACCTTCTTCTGCCCTGACCAAGCAGTCTCCTTTTATGACCATGACCTAACTACTGTCCTCAGCTGTTACTTTCAACATTCAACAGTCTCCTCCCCAACCATAGCACTCTACTTTCTCCATGAGTGCTCTGGTTCCGCTGAGCACCCCTGGAGGAAAGTCACACTTTAATGTCTACTTCCTTCACTTCAAGTTCATTCTGTCATGTAATAGCACAATTATCGCACCCCCTAAACAAGCCTTCTTCAAAGACCTCATTTCCTCCCAGGCCTCCAACGCTCACCACCTATTCGCAAATTTCAACTCCCGCCACACCCCCCCCCCCCCTCTTCCTCTTCACTCAGTGTACTTGATTTGCCACCTGCCATGACATCTTATCACTTCCTCTCTGGTCGCTCTACCTCTGCTGCCCCTTTCGTCCAGTCACTCCACTGGAATCTCTCCCCTACAAAGCTCTCCGCCTCACTGCTGTTCCCTACATTCTCAGCCTCATTTCCGCACATACACTTCTTTGCACTGCTATTGGCTGCTGCCTTACGTTCACCCTGATCTCCACTTTCCATTCTCACCTTCCGGATTTCTTCCAGGCTGTTCCTAACCTCTGGAATAGCCTCACACCCTCCATTAGACTTTCTCCCAGCCTCCCAGCCTGCAAACGTGCATTTAAAACTCATTTTCTCAATCTAACTTACCACCGCCCCTAAATGCTCACTTTAATTCTTTATCTAGGTGAATTTATATACTCTTTGCATTACCTTGTATTTATATTTAGGGCAGTCAGTTTCATCCCCTTGTGGTGTCTTATAAACAAAAAATAAAAATAATAGTTCTCACTTTTTGTCTACAAACACTAATAATTGGGCTTAATAAGGGGTATATCATTTCTATATTTTTTATTATACGCATGATGGAGGCTGTGGGCTGTTAATATAGAGAGCTATAATAGGGTGGGGGCATGGGGCCTCACAGAACTATGTCTAGGCTGGAAATCTTGTTTTGCCTATGCCCGATTAATGTCCATTGTTTTTGTAAGAAAAGCAAAGATATCAGATATAATTTTCTAGGTCAGACCTGATGAGACGAGCATCGAGAACCTGGCATCTTTCCTGTCTGAGAGATCTGCCAACATTATAAAGGAGGGGAGCGACAGCAACTCACTAATGCAGCTGTACAAATCCGTATCGTCTGTCTTAAATCAAGAGGCCCCTGTGGACAACCGCAATGTGTCCCTGCAAAGAGATAAGAAAGAGGTGGGGCTTATTTACAAGCGTAATAACAAATGCAATAATGTAAGGCTAGTAAATGGATAATTATGTCAATGTGATACTAATTCTCAAATATGCTTACTGATGATAATAACGACTGAATTCAAACTCAGGCTCTGATAAGATCCTATTCCTGTAAAGAGTCGGAAGCAGACTGTAAGCTTGTGCTATCACCTTGCTTCTGGGTCCACCTAATGCACAGGCGCCACCTAATGCACATTGTCTCCACCAGTAGGGGCCACCCAGCTTCCAGGAGAAATCCTGGGTCCCCTTACAACAACATCCTGCTCCTTTCCCCCGGAGCGGGTGTGGCCACAGCATGTAGCTTTATCTCATATACATATAAGGAGAGTTATGATAGACTTACCATGGTTAACTCTCTTTCTGCGAAGTACATTGGGTTCCACAGGGAAACATCGGGTTGTAGAGCAGGATCTTGATCCAGAGGCACCATCAGGCAAAGCTTTGACTGTCCCAGGATGCATTGGGGCCTCCTCTATAAACCCGCCTCAGTTTCGAGTGGTGCCTGCAGGCAGCAGGTCACCTAACAGGCGGGCTGCACTGGGCAGCCCTCAGAGCCGGCCATAACCAATATGATGCCCTAGGCAAGATTTTGGCTGGTGCCCCCTAGCACCACCGCTGGTTCTGCCTCTGACCTTGCACCTATTTCCCAGCACTATCACCCCTCACCCATAGCAGTCCTTGTACCCCCTATATTGTAAATAGGAACAGTTTGCACATTTGACGCACAGCTCAAAAAGGGGCATCTTCTTGCTGGGAAGGGGCATGGCCACACAATAGTAACCCCAATTCCAATTACGCCACACAGTACTGCAACTTTATTCACATTTTATCTTGCGATAGTGTCCATAATTCATATTACATCCCACAGTAGTATCACTTTACCTTATAAACGTTTCTCCTCACAGTAGAACCCCTTATTCACATTACATCACACTGAATTGCTCCTTATTCACATTACACTACACCTTATTGCTCTTTATTCACATTAGACAACACAGTAGTGCCCTTTCTATATGCAACGCCACATAGTAGAGCACCTTATACACATAATGCCACACATTAGTAATGCATTTATACACAATTCCACACAGTAATGCCCCTTACACATGAGACACATTAATGTCCTTATAAACATAATGCACCTTACACATTATGACAGCCTTTATTAATGCCCTTTTACACATAATGTCCCTTACACATATGCCGCACATTATTAATGCCCTTATACACATAATGACACACATAGTGCCCCCTACACATTTGCTGCACATTATTAGCGCCCCTATACACATAATGACACACATACAGTAGTACTCTGTTACACATATGCCGCACATTATTAATGCCCTTATACACATAATGACACACATAGTGCCCCTTACACATATGTTGCACATTATTAATGTCTTTTTACATGACACACATAATGCTCCTTACACATATTCCGAACACTACTGCACAACCAACCCTCTCACATGCACACAGCACTCCAGGGACGTGCAGTCAGGGGAGGCAGTGCAGGGGGGGGGGGGGGGGGTGTAAGAAACACATGAACAGAGAAACAATGGAAGGGGTGTGTCAGAAGCATATTTTGGTAAGCAGCAATGAGAACACACACACTAATTACTGATGGGGTAAGGAGAACATTATAATAATAACTACTAAGTGGCGGTGGCGTGACGAGCACATTATACTATTACTGATGGAGGGGTGAGGAGCACATTATATTAATAACTGATATGTGGGGAGCATATTATAATCATTACTGAGGTTTGGTGAAGAGTACATTATAATAATTAATAATGGGGTGCTTTTGAAGTCTACAGGAGGCAGAGTTTCCTCAACAGTGCAACATTGCACTTACTATTTGATTATACAAGTTGAATGCAGTCTCAGGAAGTATACATTTGAAATTCTCCAAGGGTGTGCAGTTACATAAAAAAATACTGCATGTGAGCAGTGGCAGGCTGCACCATTAACCTGTGAGGCTATCCTTGAATAGGATCCAATATATCTGGGGTGTGACGATATATGGGTTACCAAAAGCAGATATAACCTTTTCGCTGAATTGCTGTCACAAATAACTCTGAGTATCTGCATGTTGCAACAAAGTATATGTTTTAAACCATCTGGAGTAACTGTATCCACTGTGGACACCAACTGATACATTTGTATCTTTATACTATTCTTATATCCATCACTGAGCAGACAGCACCAGCATGAGGCATAAAACGTCAGGGGATCACATGGGATCAGTACTAAATGCCTCCGGCCGGAATCCCGGCGGTCGAAATACCGACCACGCAATCCCGACAGGGGTGGCGAGTGGAACGCAGCCCCTTGCGGGCTCGCTTCGATCGCCACGCTGCGGGCACGGTGCCTCGCTACGCTCGGCACACTATTATATTCTCCCTCTATGGGTGTCGTGGACACCCACGGAGGGAGAATATGTCGGGATTGTGGCGGTCAAGATTCCGGCGTCGGTAATTCGACCGCCGGGATTCCGGCCGGCGGCATCTTGACCGCATCCTGATCACATATGTAAGTGTTCTTGTGTGTTTATATGTGTGTCTGTAGGTGTTTATGTGTTTTATGTGTTTGTGTATGTTTGTATGTACAGTATGTATGTGTTTGTGTGTATACTGTATGTAGGTGTGTTTGTATAGTGTATATGTATGTGTGCATGTGTATAATTTTGTGTTCTATATGTGTGTATATACGTATGTGTTCTAAGGGTGTGTATGTATGTGTATGTGGAACCCACCCCTTCCCCCCTTCAAATTCTGCGTTTGCCTCTGTCAAATATCTGGAAACCCCCCCAGGAAAATCCTGCGTTTGCCCCTGGCGATTCTACTGGACAAGTGGACGTGACCGGCGTGGGATGTAGGTAAGTAATCTCTCCCTCATTTTTACAGGTACCCCTATTGGATTCTACTGGACAAGTGGACGTGAATCTCAGCGTGGGATGTAGGTAAGTATGTGTGAGTGTGTAAGTGTGTTTTAAATTTTTTTTACTATCATGGTGTGTGTGTTGTGTTTTTATTTGGGTATTTTTGTTGTTGTAGAACTACAGGTACCAGCGAGCCCGTTATTTCCCCGCATGCTGGTACTTGTGGTTATCCAAGCACGAGCAAGTGGGGGAGGCTTGCTTGGCCTTGTAGTTCCACAACAAAAACCAATATTCGTTTTTTTACACACATGGCTATCAGCCCGGCACCCACCGCCCAGGGGTGCTGGGGACAGTCTCGGGCTTCACCCATGGCCCTTGGGTGCCTGGAGGGGGGGACCCCTTGATTTAAGGGGTCACCACTCCTCCAGGGAACCCCGGCCAGGGGTGACTAGTTGGGGGGGTAATGCCAGGGCCGCAGGGACCAATAGAAAAGTGTCCCCCGGCTGTGGCATTATCTCCCTGGCTAGTGGAGCCCGGTGCTGGTTTTAAAAATACAGGGGACCCCTACATCTTTTTCCCCCTGTATTTTTGGAATTAGGACCGGACTAAGAGCCCGGTGCTGGTTGTCTAAATACGGGGAACCCCTGTCTAATATTTTCCCAGTATTTAAACAACCAGGACCGGCTGAAAGAGCCTGAGGCTGGTTATACTTAGGAGGGGGGACCTCACGCATTTTTAAAAAAAATGTTTTTAAACCATTCACACCCTTTTCCAAAGATAACCATGCATGGATCTCACTGATCCGTGCATGACTATCGCAACACGCCAGCAAAAAGCAGGTCTCTTTGAAAGCTCCATTTTTTTAAGAATTCTATGCTTTCCCGGCAGTGTTTGGCTAATGTCGGCAGTGATTGGGAATACAAATTCTTAGTAAATTACCGAGTTCTATTAAATAACACTCGTGTTTGACCGATGGTCTATTGATTCATATTTGTGGGCTCAGGGGCAGAAGCGGGCATTGGCTCGGCGGCGGTAGGAGTGATCAGTAGGATCGGCTGACATTATGGCTGTAATGCCTCACCAGCCACTGACCTAACCGCATGCCACTGCAGCACTCACACTTCCACTAACACTGTGACCTCTGCCTCTGCTTGGATACAGATGTGTCCTCACAAATCTTGCATCAATGCTAACGTCGGGCACTTTTTTTTTTTATTTTTATGAAAATGCATCTAATTTGCATTGCTATGTGGCTAGGATGCACAAGCAGCTTCTGCTGATTAAACTGATATGCAGCATGCCTATATACTGTGTGAGACTGTGGCTGTATCTGCATATGAAATGCTACACACAGAATATAGGCATGCCGCATATCATTTTAATCAGAAGCTGCTGATGCCCCTAGGCATATCAAATGCCCTAGGCAATTGCCTAGTGTGCCTATGCCTATGGCCGGCTCTGCCTCCCTCCACGCAGACTAACAATAAGCCTTCCCCTGCAGCCTAAACCTTCCTTCATGCAGCCTAACCCTAACTGTCCCTTCCCACATCCTAACCCTAACCCTCCCTTCACGCAACCTAACCTCCCCTCCTGCTTCGAACCCTAACTTTCCCTAACCCTAACCGTCCTTCCCAGAGCCTAACCCTAACCCTCCCTCCACGCAGACTAACAATAAGCCTCTCCCCCACACCCCACAGCCTAAACCTTCCTTCATGCAGCCTAAACCTAACCGTCCCTTCCAACAGCCTAACCCTAAACCTCCCTTCACGCAACCTAACCTCCCCTCCTGCTGCGAACCCTAACCTTCCCTAACCGTTGCCTAAACCTAACCATCCTTCCCACAGCCTAACCATAACCCTAACCAGAAAGGGTAGTGGATAAGTGGAATAGTCTCCCATCAGAGGTGGTAGAGGCTAAGACTGTAGAGCAACTACTGTGGGATGTAATGTAATATGAATTATGGACACTATCGCAAGATAAAATGTGAATAAAGTTGCAGTACTGTGTGGCGTAATTGGAATTGGGCTTACTATTGTGTGGCCATGCCCCTTCCCAGCAATAAGAGGCCCCTTTTTGAGCTGTGCGTCAAATGTGCGAACTGTTCCTATTTAAAATATAGGGGGTACAAGGACTGCTATGGGTGAGGGGTGATGGTGCTGGGAAAGAGGTGCAAGGTCAGAGGCAGAACCAGCGGTGGTGCTAGGGGCACCAGCCAAAATCTTGCCTAGGGCATCATATTGGTTAGGGCCGACTCTGGAGGGAGGGTTAAAGTTAGGCTGTGGGAAGGGTCGGTTAGGGTTAGGCAACAGTTCGGGAAGGTAAGGGTTCGCAGCAGGAGGGGAGGTTAGTTTACAGGAAGGCATGGTTAGGGTTAGGTTGCAGGAAGGAAGGGTTAGGCTGCAGGGGGAGGGAAGGTTAGGCTGCGGGGAGGTTAAGGTTAGGTTGTGGGGAAGTGGATTAGGCTGCAGAATGGGATGGTTAGGGTTAGGCTGCGGGGAGGTTAAGGTTAGGCTGTGGGGGGGGGGTTAGGCTGCAAGATGGGATGGTTAGGGTTAGGCTGCGGGGAAGGAGGGGGTTAGGGTTAGGCTGCGGGAAGGGAGGGTTAGGATTAAGAGAAGGGTTCGGATTAGATTTATATTCTTTATGAAGCACTGTTATGATTCTCACATGTTGGGAGTCGGTATTCTGACCGGCGGTATCCTAAACGCCTTGTTCCCGTACCAAACCCAGTAATCGCTTCCGGAATTAAACTCGTATTTTTTCTGATGAATATAGCCCTTGCAGGTTATCGGAGAGATAACTGTTATTCAGGCTACAGTATATGACTGAAACATTTTTCTTTTCATTCTAGTTACGTGAAGTAATGCTAACAGCGCTCTCTGCTGTTAATGTCACGTCACTGCACACAGCTCTGCAGATGTCCGAGGTGCTGAAAGACATTACATTAAGAAGCGAAGAATTGTCTTCATCAGCTCAGGTAAGGAAATAATATACAGACTAATCCTTAACTTTATCTGTATGCTAGGTCTCCGAGCACATAACAGACACATAGGGGGGAATGTACTAAGCAGTGATAAGCGTGGAGAAATGAGCCAGTGGAGAAGTTGTCCATGGCAACCAATCAGCTGCTCTGTATAATTTGAAAGTATGCAAATTATTAATGTTCTTTCAATGCTGATTGGTTGCCATGGGCAACTTCTCCACTGACTCACTTCTCCACTTTTTTTTTACTGCTTAGTACATATCCCCCATTATCATGTTAAATAATTTGCTACAACAGTTTTACTGTTCACAACCTATTCCACTCCACCTGTTCAACTTCAGTTCCCAGCATGCACTGCAGACCCACAGATCCTCTGTAAAGTTCAGTGCCTGGTGGACAGTTATATTATATGCCCTATGATGTTCCGCAATAATCTCCTACACTTTTCTTCTAGGTGGAAGCCATGACCGTGCTGAAAGACGTCAGTCATTCCTTACTGACCATAAACAATGAACAAGACCAAACAAAGGAAACAACAGCAAACTATCTCTTTAATGCTATCAGCAATGTGCTGGAAGCCAGTGCAAGGAACGGGACTGATGGGGAGAGCAGGGTAGGTCTTGTGTACAGCAGGTAATGAGATGATAGCATGTTTGTTAAAGAAATCCACTAAAATGCTTAATGCGGTGTACCCCTTTTCCATGGTAGTCCCAAGAAATTGCCGGGTTATCACCTGGCAAATTCCCAGGTCCTCAGCCCAATCTGGGTAAAGAGCAGGATCAGGGATCCGGGATAGACCCTTTTCTACTCCCCAATAATCCCAGGGTTGATGCGCATTCATGTGCAAACAACCGGGATTTTTATCAGTGGAAATGGCTCCACCCGTATCCAGTCACCTGGAAATCCTTCCTGGGTACGTAGCAGGGTTTTACACGGGAAGCACATAAAACAGGCCCCACAGACACGTTGGCCTACCAGGAATCTTCCTGGTGAGCCCGCTGTTCGTGGAACTCATACAGCTGTTGCTTCACAGAACAACACAACAGGATACTTTTTATATTAGTGTTTCCCTCTTTCTATATTGCCCATTCCATACCTCCCAACATTGGAAGGAGAGAAGGACCACGCTCGACCGAAAAAGGGGCATGGCCTATAAGAAAGGGGTGTGGCTTCACGGGAGTGCCTCGATCGTGAGCCACGCCCCTGTTTTTCATCACTATGGGGGCATGCCCCCTCTCCCTCCATCTCTAGTGAATAGGCGCCATGCGCACAGCGTCTAAGCAGAGCAGCGGGTGCAGGAGCCTCCGAGCTGCCCCCTCCGAGGGACACTTTGGCCCGTGGGTGGGACAGCAGGACAGTCCCAAAAAAATGGGACTGTCCCATGAAAATTGGGACATTTGGGAGGTATGCCATTCCCCTTTATCAAACAACACCACACATGCATTGCTAGTCCTGCACTGTGAGCTGCAGTATGGATCCTGACTGGACGCAGTGGTCTGGGTGGGACCCCACTAAGATACATAATAGGTTTCCATGTTGCCTTGAGGCATGACTCAATGAATACCTCCGGGTTGGATGAGACATCTTGGGGCTAATTCAGACCTGATCGTAGATGTGCTAAATTTAGCACATCTACGATTAGTCACTCTGACATGCGGGGGGAGGGACACGCCCAGCACAGGGCTAGCCCGCCCCGCACGTCAGCCCCTGCCCCGTCGCGCAAGTACAAAAGCATTGCACAGCAGCGATGCTTTTGTACTTCAGGAGTAGCTCCCTGCCAGCACAGCTCCCAGCCAGCGCAGCTCCCAGCCTGCGCAGCTCCTGCACGCTGTCAAGAGAGCTACTCATCGCTGCCCGGGTCGCAGTGGCTGCGTGTGACGTCACATAGCAGCCATGGCCTGCCCCCCCCCCCCCCCCCCCCAACGGTCCGGACATGCCTCGTTGCCCGGATCACACCCCCTAAACGGCGGCTAAACGCCGCTGGCCCGCCACCTCCCGCCCAGCGACCACCTTTGCCTGTCAATCAGGCAGAGACGATCGCAGAGCTACGACAGCCGTCGGCTGTCTGCCATGCACCGGCGCACTGCGGCGATGACGCATGCGCACTTCAGACCCAATCGCTGCTGTGCGTTTATCAGGTCTGAATCAGCCCCCTTGTACTGTATATCTTGCCATTCTTGTATGAAATGTATAGACTACAGTAAAATTGCAGATACAGTGTGGATGGAATGTGTAAATAACTGCACTCTCCTTTTCTATAGAGCACAGTGTCACAGCATTTACTGAGTGCAGTGGAGAATCTGCAGAGTGCATTACTGGTCGGAAAAGTACCAAATAACGAGCCCACGGTATTGATGGCACCTACAGCTACTATGTACATAAACAGGTGGGTCTGGAATATCAGAGAGTGAATGTTATAGTTATGTCACACGTGTAATATAAAGCATAATACCTTTTTCTGGAAGTGACCAACTCACTATTTAAGATTCACTATTAAAAGAGCACTTTACGGAGGTCCGAATTCACACAAAAGTGCTCGCTGCCCCATACTGCTCCGAGCACTTTGGTGGGAATTCAGCCCGAAATCATTCCGCGAAGGGTGCGAGATCAGATGCCGCTGCGGGCGTTTAAATGTTGCGCCAACGACACCCTTCGCCGGCAAAAGGATGGACCTCTGTGTGCTCCTATGAAGCGTCTTTGCAGTGTCACAGATATCATATCCGGAGCATGCAGAAATAGAGACCTTGTTTCTCCTCCTTAAAAGGACTTGTTCCTCCTGACGCGTTTCATCTCTTATCAGTGACTTCATCAAAGGTATCCAGGCTGAGGGCCACTATTTATTACCCCTCCTTTGTCTATGTCCTCCTATAAAAAGCTATTTAAACAGCTGATCGTTGTGTTAGTGGCAATTCCAGATTCTTAATTCTAGTTTTTGTGTATATACAAACATGCAAGGATTTCAATACATGAACTGCAAGGGAGCCATGGATTCATGCAGGTTATAAGGCACTTGATACCGTAAATGATATGGATATTAATAGTCATCAAGGAGTTCTTCGACCAAATCATTATGCAGATAAATAAAGATAAAGTTTATGATAAATGACAATGCAGGCATGCTATTCCTTTTAATGATCAAGTGTTCATTCCACGCATTAGAAATCATATAAGCAATGATGTCAGATCTCACTGTATATACAGACATTATATATACAGGAGAGTGTGGTATCATATCAGTACTGCAAGAAATGAAGCATTTAATGGCATTAAAAATCCATATTTCAATGATAATAAGTGTGACCCTTGCTCAGAGAATGTGCTTGGTTTAATGCCTGATTACAGCAGACCAAGGACGCATTCCGAGTTGATCGCAGCCAGCAACTTTTTTCTGCTGCTGCGATAAACTAGTCCACGCCTATGGGGGAGTGTATTTTAGCTTAGCAGGGCTGCGATTGCTTGTGCAGCCCTGCTAAGCTAAAAATATTTCACACAAAAGAAGACTAGCCCTGGACATACTTACCCTGTGCTACGATCTCTGCGATGCTGGGGCCGGCTTTGACTTCAGACATCCGCCCTCCGTTCTCCTGGACACGCCTGCGTTTAACTCACCACTCCCCGAAAACGGCTCCAAACCGTCCGGATCCGCCCTGGAACGCCTTCTTCCTGTCAGTCTTCTTTGCGGTCGGCTCTGCGACCGCTTCCTTCGTTAGCCGCACCGGGCAATGTCGTGCACGTGCACTGTGGCCGCCACGCATGCACATTCCATACCCGTTCGCACCGCAGCGAAAAACCGCTTGGTGCGAACGGGTCAGAATGACCCCCTTAGAACAGCAAGATGGTAAACATCCTTTCCACTTCATTTTAGATAACACTCAAACTCCAGTGATCCTAACTTTAATCACTATGGCTGACACACAAAATGGCTGACACACACAGTCACACCAAACAAGCCAAAAAGCATCCCTGCTTATGCTGGAGGTACACCAGTGCTAAAATAGGAGCAAAAAAACATGTTTGGCAAACAAACGACATGACATGTCGACCGCATGGCCGACACAAACTTGCTCCAAGTCACCCCAAACAAGCCAAAAAGCATCCTGGCACATGCTGGAGGTACACCAGTGCTAAAATAGGATCCAAAAAACATGTTTGGCAAACAAACGACATGACATGTCGACCGCATGGCCGACACAAACTTGCTCCAAGTCACCCCAAACAAGCCAAAAAGCATCCCTGCACATGCTGGAGGTACACCAGTGCTAAAATAGGATCCAAAAAACATGTTTGGCAAACAAACGACATGACATGTCGACCGCATGGCCGACACAAACTTGCTCCAAGTCACCCCAAACAAGCCAAAAAGCATCCCTGCACATGCTGGAGGTACACCAGTGCTAAAATAGGAGCAAAAAAAGTTTGGCAAACAAACGACATGACATGTCGACCGCATGGCTGACAAACTTGCTCCAAGTCACCCCAAACAAGCCAAAAAGCATCCCTGCACATGCTGGAGGTACACCAGTGCTAAAATAGGAGCAAAAAAACATGTTTGGCAAACAAACGACATGACATGTCGACCGCATGGCTGACAAACTTGCTCCAAGTCACCCCAAACAAGCCAAAAAGCATCCCTGCACATGCTGGAGGTACACCAGTGCTAAAATAGGAGCAAAAAAAACTGTTTTAGCAAACAAACGACATCACATGTCGACCACATTGATACCGACACACTAAAATCACCCCAAACAAGACAAAAAACATCCCTGCACATGCTGGAGGTACACCAATGCAAAAGCATGACCCAAAAAGTAATTTTAAGAAAGAAAAAAAAACGTGAAAAACTACCCCAAAACACAAAACTCCCAAAAACAATGCAGCAATACAAGCAGGAGCTATACACATACCTGCACACATATATATATCCCACCACAAAGACATACCCCAAACACCCCATGTACACCTCATGGCAACCCCCACTACACAAACACATGAATGCAACACCAGACCCACATGTGGTACTTACCTAAAAATGTAGAAATAGCTCCAAAAAGACTCTCCTCCGGGGTAACAGGTATCCTCCTGTCTGTCCTGGATTAAAGCCTGCTGGGTGTCCAAACGATACCACAGCAAACAACCAATTTGCTAGCTCTGCACCTCCTCACACCTCTCTGCAGGTTCACAAAATGGCTGCTGAGCACGCAGCAAACAAGCCCTAATAAAAGGCTGCAAACGGCGGGAAGTCGAATTCAGGACGCCCACTACTCGACGATTGGTCCGTTATTCGACAAGGGGAGTGTCGAATGAGTTTTGTATTGCATATGGTGAATTCATGGTCCCGGCGGGAGGGCTGTGGCTGTCGAGTACAGTCGAATTTTAAAACGGACGAAAAAAAGGCGCAATTCGTCCGGAATTGCATATACCCCTATGTGCAGTATTCAATTAGCTGGGGTCATTTACCGCAGGTAATTATCTCCCCCGAAGCTATCCAATTAGCCCTGATTCCATTTTTTACCCAATCACAGCTGCAAAAGCACATAGGTTCGTGGCTTTTCGCAGATACTACATGTGTTTGCCCGAAAATGGAAAAAAAAAATTGGACGAAAAAAATGGGTTCTAATTAGTGATGAGCACCGGAAATTTTTCGGGTTTTGTGTTTTGGTTTTGGGTTCGGTTCCACGGCCGTGTTTTGGGTTCGAACGCGTTTTGGCAAAACCTCACCGAATTTTTTTTGTCGGATTCGGGTGTGTTTTGGATTCGGGTGTTTTTTTCAAAAAACCCTAAAAAACTGCTTAAATCATAGAATTTGGGGTTCATTTTGATCCCAAAGTATTATTAACCTCAATAACCATAATTTCCACTCATTTTCAGTCTATTCTGAACACCTCACACTATTATTTTTAGTCCTAAAATTTGCACCGAGGTCGCTGGATGGCTAAGCTAAGCGACCCAAGTGGCCGACACAAACACCTGGCCCATCTAGGAGTGGCACTGCAGTGTCACGCAGGATGGCCCTTCCAAAAAACACTCCCCAAACAGCACATGAGGCAAAGAAAAAAAGAGGCGCAATGAGGTAGCTGTGTGAGTAAGCTAAGCGACCCTAGTGGCCGACACAAACACCTGGCCCATCTAGGAGTGGCACTGCAGTGTCACACAGGATGGCCCTTCCAAAAAACACTCCCCAAACAGCACATGACGCAAAGAAAAAAAGAGGCGCAATGAGGTAGCTGTGTGAGTAAGCTAAGCGACCCTAGTGGCCGACACAAACACCTGGCCCATCTAGGAGTGGCACTGCAGTGTCACGCAGGATGGCCCTTCCAAAAAACACTCCCCAAACAGCACATGACGCAAAGAAAAAAAGAGGCGCAATGAGGTAGCTGTGTGAGTAAGCTAAGTGACCCTAGTGGCCGACACAAACACCTGGCCCATCTAGGAGTGGCACTGCAGTGTCACGCAGGATGGCCCTTCCAAAAAACACTCCCCAAACAGCAGCACATGACGCAAAGAAGAAAAAAAAGAGGCGCAATGAGGTAGCTGTGTGAGTAAGCTAAGCGACCCTAGTGGCCGACACAAACACCTGGCCCATCTAGGAGTGGCACTGCAGTGTCACGCAGGATGGCCCTTCCAAAAAACACTCCCCAAACAGCAGCACATGAGGTAGCTGTGTGAGTAAGCTAAGCGACCCTAGTGGCCGACACAAACACCTGGCCCATCTAGGAGTGGCACTGCAGTGTCACGCAGGATGGCCCTTCCAAAAAACACTCCCCAAACAGCACATGACGCAAAGAAAAAAAGAGGCGTAATGAGGTAGCTGTGTGAGTAAGCTAAGCGACGCTAGTGGCCGACACAAACACCTGGCCCATCTAGGAGTGGCACTGCAGTGTCACGCAGGATGGCCCTTCCAAAAAACACTCCCCAAACAGCACATGACGCAAAGAAAAAAAGAGGCGCAATGAGGTAGCTGTGTGAGTAAGCTAAGCGACCCTAGTGGCCGACACAAACACCTGGCCCATCTAGGAGTGGCACTGCAGTGTCACGCAGGATGGCCCTTCCAAAAAACACTCCCCAAACAGCAGCACATGAGGTAGCTGTGTGAGTAAGCTAAGCGACCCTAGTGGCCGACACAAACACCTGGCCCATCTAGGAGTGGCACTGCAGTGTCACGCAGGATGGCCCTTCCAAAAAACACCCCCCAAACAGCACATGACGCAAAGAAAAATGAAAGAAAAAAGAGGTGCAAGATGGAATTGTCCTTGGGCCCTCCCACCCACCCTTATGTTGTATAAACAGGACATGTACACTTTAACCAACCCATCATTTCAGTGACAGGGTCTGCCACACGACTGTGACTGAAATGACGGGTTGGTTTGGACCCCCACCAAAAAAGAAGCAATTAATCTCTCCTTGCACAAACTGGCTCTACAGAGGCAAGATGTCCACCTCATCATCATCCTCCGATATATCACCGTGTACATCCCCCTCCTCACAGATTATCAATTCGTCCCCACTGGAATCCACCATCTCAGCTCCCTGTGTACTTTGTGGAGGCAATTGCTGCTGGTCAATGTCTCCACGGAGGAATTGATTATAATTCATTTTAATGAACATCATCTTCTCCACATTTTCAGGATGTAACCTCGTACGCCGATTGCTGACAAGGTGAGCGGCGGCACTAAACACTCTTTCGGAGTACACACTTGTGGGAGGGCAACTTAGGTAGAATAAAGCCAGTTTGTGCAAGGGCCTCCAAATTGCCTCTTTTTCCTGCCAGTATAAGTACGGACTGTCTGACGTGCCTACTTGGATGCGGTCACTCATATAATCCTCCACCATTCTTTCAATGGGGAGAGAATCATATGCAGTGATAGTAGACGACATGTCCGTAATCGTTGTCAGGTCCTTCAGTCCGGACCAGATGTCAGCATCAGCAGTCGCTCCAGACTGTCCTGCATCACCGCCAGCGGGTGGGCTCGGAATTCTGAGCCTTTTCCTCGCACCCCCAGTTGCGGGAGAATGTGAAGGAGGAGATGTTGACAGGTCGCGTTCCGCTTGACTTGACAATTTTCTCACCAGCAGTTCTTTGAACCCCAGCAGACTTGTGTCTGCCGGAAAGAGAGATCCAAGGTAGGTTTTAAATCTAGGATCGAGCACGGTGGCCAAAATGTAGTGCTCTGATTTCAACAGATTGACCACCCGTGAATCCTTGTTAAGCGAATTAAGGGCTCCATCCACAAGTCCCACATGCCTAGCGGAATCGCTCTGTGTTAGCTCCTCCTTCAATGTCTCCAACTTCTTCTGAAAAAAGCCTGATGAGGGGAATGACCTGACTCAGGCTGGCAGTGTCTGAACTGACTTCACGTGTGGCAAGTTCAAAAGGTTGCAGAACCTTGCACAACGTTGAAATCATTCTCCACTGCGCTTGAGACAGGTGCATTCCACCTCCTATATCGTGGTCAGTTGTATAGGCTTGAATGGCCTTTTGCTGCTCCTCCAACCTCTGAAGCATATAGAGGGTTGAATTCCACCTCGTTACCACTTCTTGCTTCAGATGATGGCAGGGCAGGTTCAGGCGTTTTTGGTGGTGCTCCAGTCTTCTGTACGTGGTGCCTGTACGCCGAAAGTGTCCCGCAATTCTTCTGGCCACCGACAGCATCTCTTGCACGCCCCTCTCGTTTTTTAAATAATTCTGCACCACCAAATTCAAGGTATGTGCAAAACATGGGACGTGCTGGAATTTGCCCATATTTAATGCACACACAATATTGCTGGCGTTGTCCGATGCCACAAATCCACAGGAGAGTCCAATTGGGGTAAGCCATTCTGCGATGATCTTCCTCAGTTGCCGTAAGAGGTTTTTAGCTGTGTGCGTATTCTGGAAAGCGGTGATACAAAGCGTAGCCTGCCTAGGAAAGAGTTGGCGTTTGCGAGATGCTGCTACTGGTGCCACCGCTGCTGTTCTTGCGGCGGGAGTCCATACATCTACCCAGTGGGCTGTCACAGTCATATAGTCCTGAGCCTGCCCTGCTCCACTTGTCCACATGTCCGTGGTTAAGTGGACATTGGGTACAACTGCATTTTTTAGGACACTGGTGAGTCTTTCTGAGGTCTGTGTACATTTTCGGTATCGCCTGCCTAGAGAAATGGAACCTAGATGGTATTTGGTACCGGCGACACAGTACCTCCAACAAGTCTCTAGTTGCCTCTGCAGTAATGATGGATACCGGAACCACGTTTCTCACCGCCCAGGATGCCAAGGCCTCAGTTATCCGCTTTGCAGCAGGATGACTGCTGTGATATTTCATCTTCCTCGCAAAGGACTGTTGGACAGTCAATTGCTTGGTGGAAGTAGTAAAAGTGGTCTTACGAGTACGACTTCCCCTCTGGGATGACCATCGACTCCCAGCAGCAACAACAGCAGCAGCGCCAGCAGCAGTAGGCGTTACACGCAAGGATGCATCGGAGGATTCCCAGGCAGGAGAGGACTCGTCAGAATTGCCAGTGACATGGCCTGCAGGACTATTGGCATTCCTGGGGAAGGAGGAAATTGACACTGAGGGAGTTGGTGGGGTGGTTTGCGTGAGCTTGGTTACAAGAGGAAGGGATTTACTGGTCAGTGGACTGCTTCCGCTGTCGCCCAAAGTTTTTGAACTTGTCACTGACTTATGATGAATGCGCTGCAGGTGACGTATAAGGGAGGATGTTCCGAGGTGGTTAACGTCCTTACCCCTACTTATTACAGCTTGACAAAGGCAACACACGGCTTGACAAATGTTGTCCGCATTTCTGTTGAAATACTTCCACACCGAAGAGCTGATTTTTTGGGTATTTTCACCAGGCATGTCAATGGCCCTATTCCTCCCACGGACAACAGGTGTCTCCCCGGGTGCCTGACTTAAACAAACCACCTCACCATCAGAATCCTCCTGGTCAATTTCCTCCCCAGCGCCAGCAACACCCATATCCTCCTCATCCTGGTGTACTTCAACACTGACATCTTCAATCTGACTATCAGGAACTGGACTGCGGGTGCTCCTTCCAGCACTTGCAGGGGGCGTGCAAATGGTGGAAGGCGCATGCTCTTCACGTCCAGTGTTGGGAAGGTCAGGCATCGCAAACTACACAATTGGACTCTCCTTGTGGATTTGTGATTTCGAAGAACGCACAGTTCTTTGCTGTGCTTTTGCCAGCTTGAGTCTTTTCATTTTTCTAGCGAGAGGCTGAGTGCTTCCATCCTCATGTGAAGGTGAACCACTAGCCATGAACATAGGCCAGGGCCTCAGCCGTTCCTTGCCACTCCGTGTGTTAAATGGCATATTGGCAAGTTTACGCTTCTCCTCTGACAATTTTATTTTAGATTTTTGAGTCCTTTTTTTACTGATATTTGGTGTTTTGGATTTTACATGCTCTGTACTATGACATTGGGCATCGGCCTTGGCAGACGACATTGCTGGCATTTCATCGTCTCGGCCATGACTAGTGGCAGCAGCTTCAGCACGAGGTGGAAGTCGATCTTGATCTTTCCCTATTTTTGGAACCTCAACATTTTTGTTCTCCATATTTTAATAGGCACAACTAAAAGGCACCTCAGGTAAACAATGGAGATGGATGGATACTAGTATACTTATGGATGGACGAGCGACTGCCGACACAGAGGTAGCTACAGCCGTGGACTACCGTACTGCGTCTGCTGCTAATATAGACTGGATGATAATGATATAAAAAATATATATATATATATCACTACTGCAGCCTGACAGGTATATATTATATAATGACGGACCTGCTGGACACTGTCAGCACTGCAGACTCCTAAAGTAAGCTACTAGTATCAAGAAGATAGAAGAAAAAAAACACCACAGGTAGGTGGTATACAATTATGGATGGACGAGCGACTGCCGACACAGAGGTAGCTACAGCCGTGGACTACCATACTGCATCTGCTGCTAATATAGACTGGATGATAATGATATAAAATATATATATATATATATATCACTACTGCAGCCGGACAGGTATATATTATATAATGACGGACCTGCTGGACACTGTCAGCAGCACTGCAGACTCCTAAAGTAAGCTACTAGTAGTATCAAGAAGATAGAAAAAAAAACCACCACAGGTAGGTGGTATACAATTATGGATGGACGAGCGACTGCCGACACAGAGGTAGCTACAGCCATGGACTACCATACTGCGTCTGCTGCTAATATAGACTGGATGATAATGATATAAAAAATATATATATATCACTACTGTAGCCGGACAGGTATATATTATATAATGACGGACCTGCTGGACACTGTCAGCAGCACTGCAGACTCCTAAAGTAAGCTACTAGTATCAAGAAGATAGAAAGAAAAAAAACACCACAGGTAGGTGGTATACAAATATGGATGGACGAGCGACTGCAGACACAGAGGTAGCTACAGCCGTGGACTACCGTACTGCGTCTGCTGCTAATATAGACTGGATGATGATATAAAAAATATATATATATATCACTACTGCAGCCGGACAGGTATATATTATATAATGACGGACCTGCTGGACACTGTCAGCAGCACTGCAGACTCCTAAAGTAAGCTACTAGTAGTATCAAGAAGATAGAAAAAAAAAAACACCACAGGTAGGTGGTATACAATTATGGATGGACGAGCGACTGCCGACACAGAGGTAGCTACAGCCGTGGACTACCGTACTGCGTCTGCTGCTAATATAGACTGGATGATAATGATATAAAAATATATATATATATCACTACTGCAGCCGGACAGGTATATATTATATAATGACGGACCTGCTGGACACTGTCAGCAGCACTGCAGACTCCTAAAGTAAGCTACTAGTATCAAGAAGATAGAAAAAAAAAAAAAACACCACAGGTAGGTGGTATACAATTATGGATGGACGAGCGACTGCCGACACAGAGGTAGCTACAGCCGTGGACTACCGTACTGCGTCTGCTGCTAATATAGACTGGATGATAATGATATAAAAAAAATATATATATATATATCACTACTGCAGCCGGACAGGTATATATTATATAATGACGGACCTGCTGGACACTGTCAGCAGCATTGCAGACTCCTAAAGTAAGCTACTAGTAGTATCAAGAAGATAGAAAAAAAAAAACACCAGAGGTAGGTGGTATACAATTATGGATGGACGAGCGACTGCCGACACAGAGGTAGCTACAGCCGTGGACTACCGTACTGCGTCTGCTGCTAATATAGACTGGATGATAATGATGTAAAAAATATATATATATCACTACTGCAGCCGGACATGTATATATTATATAATGACGGACCTGCTGGACACTGTCAGCAGCACTGCAGACTCCTAAAGTAAGCTACTAGTAGTATCAAGAAGATAGAAAGAAAAAAAAACACCACAGGTAGGTGGTATACAATTATGGATGGACGAGCGACTGCCGACACAGAGGTAGCTACAGCCGTGGACTACCGTACTGCGTCTGCTGCTAATATAGACTGGATGATAATGATATAAAAAAAAAATATATATATATCACTACTGCAGCCGAACAGGTATATATTATATAATTAATGACGGACCTGCTGGACACTGTCAGCAGAATGCGTTTATAGAATAAAAACACCACACGACGAGTGTTTAACTTTTTCAGGCAGACAATCACAATATACTGGTGGTCAGACAGTGGTCACTGGTCAGTCACACTGGCAGTGGCACTCTGGCAGCAAAGTGTGCACTGTTAAATAATATGTACTCCTGCTACTGCTCCCCAGTCTCCCCCACAATTAAGCTGTGTGAGCACTGAGCACTCAGCACAGTCAGATATACATAGATGATGCAGCACACTGAGGCTGAGCACAGATATGGTATACTGTTACTGTGTCACTGTGTATCGTTTTTTTTCAGGCAGAGAACGGATTATATTAAATAATAATATAATAAAACTGCACTGGTGGTCACTGGTCAGTCACTAGTAAACTCTGCACTCTCTGAGTACTCCTAAGCTCCAGTAAATCAAGTGTCTCACTCTCACTCTCTCTCTTCTAATCTAAATGGAGAGGACGCCAGCCACGTCCTCTCCCTATGAATCTCAATGCACGTGTGAAAATGGCGGCGACGCGCGGCTCCTTATATAGAATCCGAGTCTCGTGATAGAATCCGAGCCTCGCGAGAATCCGACAGCGGGATGATGACGTTCGGGCGCGCTCGGGTTAGCCGAGCAAGGCGGGAAGATCCGAGTCTGCCTCGGATCCGTGTAAAAAGGCTGAAGTTCGGGGGGGTTCGGATTCCGAGGAACCGAACCCGCTCATCACTAGTTCTAATTGGAAAGCCTCCCAAGAAATCAGCGCCCAAAACAAAATTGCGAAACCCCCCCTGTTTTTCCACACTCAAACAAATGTTGAGACTAATTGGATACTCCTTTAAAGCGTGGTTGTCTTGTGATCTGCTGTGAACCCCCTTTTCCCCAGTCCTAAAATGTCCTCTTCCAGGGATTCCTGGTTTAATATAGTGGAATTTTTTTTTGCGATTTGCATTTTTTTCCCTCCCCGAATCTCAAAAACGGGGAGTAATTCAAAATAGTTTTTTCTTTCCCTTTTTCTCTTGAGCATTCCCTTCCCCGAATACTGGACCAACTACTAGAACCAGGACAACCTCATACCCAGAGCGACAAAACTATATTTTGCAAGGGATTTGCCTTTAATTTTAAGCTCTGCATTTCCAGAAGGGCAGATGTGAGTACGCACACGTGAGTCAGCAGCACTATGTTACTCACATCCCAGTACAAGGCTTTCTGATGACTTATTCCGTCAGGCGGACAATGAGCGGATTCGGTTTTACTCGGTTTTACTCGGTTCTCAAAACCGAATCTTATTGGCTATCCAAAACACGTGACATCAGTGAGCCAATAAGATTCGGTTTTGAGAACCGAGTAAAACCGAATCCGCTCATCACGGTGTGTTCAAATTTAAATCTAAATTGCAGTGTAAAAACAAGCAGCCAGTATGTACCCTGCACAGAAATGAAATAACCCACCCAAATCTAACTCTCTCTGCAAATGTTATATCCCCCCCCCCTGCAGTGCACATGGTTTTGCCCAATTGCTAACAAACTTGCTGCTGCGATCAACTCAGAATTACCCCCAATATTCCCATCTGAAGCTCTTGTTGTTGCTTTCCTGATTCATTATCATTACCAGGGAGTAGGATGAGCCAGATCTATATGAGCTGCATCATCTGTGATGTATTGCACTTAGAATTCATTAACGGAATTCCCACAATTGCTATGAATGTGCCAATAGTAACAGAGGGACGGAGCAGTTACCCCCTAATAACTATGGTGGTTTCCATATTTATACTAAGAACATATATGTAAGAAGGGTTATAAATGCAATATATATATATTTTTTTTAAGAGAACTGTACAAAAAAGATAATTCAAAAGGTAAAACAAACTTCTTGTGAGAGCCACGTAATCTGTAAAGGTTTCTGTAGCTATTATATTTATTTCATTTATTATGTAGATGAGCATAAGACTACGGATGCCTCTGTTTTAGCTTCTAGATGGCTTCCTGAGGTTCCCCTCTTACATTTGGTCAATATTCCTGTTGGACATAAAAATGTAAACTGCTCACCTCTTGATCACAGATGTACATATGGGTTGGGTTCCCTATGCCAGCGGTTAGGAATGCCTGTAAACTAAATTTTTAGTCTTTCCTTCAGGCTGGAGAACGGCCAGGCTGTCAGAGGAGCTGACTCTGCAATCTGCAACATACAACTGGCCCACAGGGGGAACAGGGGGAACCACCGGTAGGCCCCACTGCCTGTGGGCCCTCCTCCTCCTCTAGGGATTAGGTTCCAGACTCTATCCTAGTGCACTTGAATTATGCATTATACTTATGTTACATTATACTTCATAAGAATACGGTTTATTATATATTTACCAAGGGGAACAGAACATGTACTCTGTAATGGGTAGCCAAACCTCTGTGGTGGCTGGCCACGCCCCAGTGGAGCCTAGGCACACCCTTAAGCATGGGCCCCTACAACAGCATTCCCCCGGTGGGCCCTTTATGTCCCAGTCCGACACTGACAACTGGCCATTGGAGAAGCAGTCACACCTCAGATTCAAGCCAGCCACTTTCACACTCTGCAGCCGTTTGAACTGGAAATGGTAGTATCATGGGATCAGAGGAATTCTCGGAATGAAGACAGTTTCTCCCTGGCTGAAGCCTGTGGATATTGTTGCTTCAGTTACATGTTTGTGCAGAGTCTTCATCTGCGGCCTGGTACCATTGCGCAGTTTGGGAGGATTCAAGTTACGGAAAAGCATTATGGGGGCACCGACCTTGAGATAGAGTACATGAGGTTGTATTCCAGGTGGGTTCAGAGTATGCAGAAACTCTACAGGGTAATGAATGGTGTCCTCCACCTCCACCAAAGAATCAACCGACTCGTGTCTGACCATAATAGTAGCCAGCTTCTACAACAGAGTGTTGTTGATGTTAACTGCTGAGTCATTTGTTGGAGTGAGAATAGCCCTCTCCTTCAGCCTAGAGACGCTTTTACTTACATTCTCATTCAAGGCCGGGTTGATCCACTCAGTCAAAGCGTTCAAGTCGTAGACTAAATCGTAGAGGTGTTCCGGAATACGGCCTCTTCCACCCCTCCTCCAGCAACTTGCCACCCCCTATTTTCAGAAGTAATTCAGAAAACTCCTCTGTTTTTAAGTCGCCTTTGAGGTGTGCTCGCATGTTGACCCTCAAGGAAAGGACGTTGACTCTTGGCCATAAGTAGGATGACTTGAGACATGCCTTGACCCCATCAGTGATTGTCCCCCGCAACACAGCAAGTAATGTCTGTCTAAAGTCCCTGGTAAGCAGCACTGTCACCCCACCCATCAGACGGGGGAAGCTCCTGATGTCCCGGAGCGTCCAGTTAAGAGCCTCAATGCCCCCGTGTTGTCCATGGTACACTCGTCCCACACGATGAGCTTGACTTCTCGAACTACATGAGCCATGTCACTCTGCTTAGAGATGTTGCAAAGCGCTGACTAGGTTCAGATTGAGAGGCAATTTAAAGACAGAGTGAGCCATCTTGTTACCATCAAGCAAAGTTGCTGCGATACCTGAGGAAGCTATGGCAATGCTATCTTCCTATTACTCCTGACTTTGGCTAACAACAGATTAATAGAAAAGGGTTTTCCAGTCTAAGGGGTATATTCAATTAGGGTCAAAAGCTCTGTCGAAAAGACGGCCGTTTTCGACTTTTTAAGGTCGAATCGTGATTCGACCTATTCAGTCCCCGCTATTTTTATTCGACAAGTCGTGGAATTTGACTTGTCGAATAGTACGCGAATCAGCGGTATAGCTGCCGATTCATGTACTTTTGAGTGAAACTGGGCCAAATTTGACAGGATTTGGCCCCGTTTCCGACCATCTCAGTCCAACATAAAAAAATGTCGGACTGTGTTGTGGGACCCAGAGGGGGGGGGAGCCACAGGGAGACGGGGAAGAGCCGCGGGCAGACAGGGGAGAGCAGCGCTACAGCACAGTGCTGCAGCAGGATGTCTCACAGCCGCGCAGCTCACGGCAGCGTCCACCTGGCTCCAGCAAGTGAGGTCACGCTTGCTGGAGCCGGGTGGACACTGCCGTGAGGTCTGGCGGCTGTGTGACATCCCCCTGCAGCGCTACTGTAATGCTGCTCTCCTCCGTCTGCCCGCGGCTGTCCCCGTTGGTCTCCCCGCGGCTCCCCCCCCCCTCTCCTCCTCTGGGTCCCTCATCTCAATTCAACTTTTTTAAAGTCGAATTCAGATGGGATTGAATAGTGGTTGTCGGATCCATTCCGACAAATGCATGTCAGAATGGATCCGACCCTAACTGAATATACCCCTAAGTCTCATCTGGATTAAGAGATAATGAAGAACTAAAAACAAACAAACACATTTCACCCCTTTGGGATGGAATTTTGACAAATCCCCTCGTAGTGGATGCCTACGTCACAAAACAAAGCTACTGTCCAAATTTCAAGTTCCTAGTCCGCATGGTTCTGGAGATTTCATGATGAGTTAGTGAGTCAGTCAGTGGTATTTGGCTTTTATATATGTAGATTTTTATAGTCAAAACTCCCCATCAAATCATTGTGTGTAAATCTGGCTCTGATACTAGCCCGTGCCTCCCCAGCCATTGACCTCACCATGACCTGCAGGCTTAGTTTTAGTTGCATAAGGCCTATATCATGTATGTTTTATTGCCAAAGGAGGATAGGGCACATAAATATATTATGCACTTATACTAGCTGTTCTACCTGTTCATAGGCAAACGCAGGTGGAGGGGGGGCGGTTGTCCGGAAACCCCCCCTCCTCATGGTAAATGGCTAAAATTATGAGAAAAATAGCAATAGTATATAACACGATTTCTAAAGCTGCAGCCACATCATGCAGTTTAAGGGACAGAGCAGAGCTGCTGCACATGTGCAGTTTGCTGAGTGTGTGGATCTGAGTCCTCAATCAGTGCATTGGACCAGAGAGTAGCTACCAGGAAGAAGAGACAGGAGCCTTACCATGAGGTGGGAGAATGTGTGCTTAGAAAGTGCAGTACTGGTTCTATTATTTATTATGGAAAGTATAACCTTTTCCTGACCACTTATTTATATTATTGAAATGTTTGATACAGCCTATACTATAGACCATCTATATTATTACATATTAATACTGTATTTCCAGTGTATAAAAAGACCAATGTTTACATTAATGTCCATGGTCATTACTAGGCTCTTTTACCGCAACCCCAGACTCCTGCTCTTGCTCAGATGTTCCGCAGAGAGGGAGATTGTGGACATGCTTTTGGAAACCCCACTCTAGAAATCCTGCGTTTGCCACTGACGTTCTTCGCACGGGAGTTTCTGATTTTTACAGTTGTAAAATATGTGGTAAATCTATAGAGATGTAAATGTGAGACGTCTTAATGTAAGTAAATATTAATCCATGGTTCTTGGCGTTACCCCAGGAGAACCCGTAGCAGATACGGTAAAAAGTGACAGGACCATTTTTGTGGTTTATTAAATTCTACACATTGGAGGTGCAATCCAGATTTTGATCCGATTGTCCATTTGGGCGTTATCGTTCACACAACGCAAGCCACACATCTGTAATGACGTCATTATGTCAACACCCTTTTTTGATCCCCTTAGGGGAGGTTTATTAAAATTCTAATTACGTAGTTTTCCTATTTCCCACCTGAAGAATACCTGTGTTAAGTTTCAGCTTCCCAACGTATCGGAAAGTAATAGAATTAATCAGCAGCGTTTTAAGAGAGGAGGAGGCCCGGGTGCAGCCTCCTCCGTTCGGGCCCCCTCCTCTCTGCCGGCAGTGGGGAGAGTCTGAGCACTAGAGTGCTCAGACTCTACTGTGCATGCGCAGATCCCCGTGAAAATGGCGCAGCGGCCATTTTCCCTGAGATTTCTCTACTGCGCATGCGCAGAACTCCGTGAAAATGGCCGCTGGGCCATTTTCACTGAGTTTTAACACCGCCGTGGACTAGAGATGAGCGGGTTCGGTTTCTCTGAAGCCGAACCCGCCCGAACTTCATGTTTTTTTACACGGGCCCGAGCGACTCGGATCTTCCCGCCTTGCTCGGTTAACCCGAGCGCGCCCGAACGTCATCATCACGCTGTCGGATTCTCGCGAGGCTCGGATTCTATATAAGGAGCCGCGCGCGCGGCCATTTTCACACGTGCATTGAGATTGATAGGGAGAGGACGTGGCTGGCGTCCTCTCCGTTTAGAAATTAAAATAGATAGGAGAGTGAGAGTGAGACACTTCATTTACTTACTGGAGCTTAGGAGGAGTTATACTAGTGACTGATGACCAGTGACCTGACCCAATAGTGCAGTTTTATAATTTATTATTTCTCTAACGTCCTAAGTGGATGCTGGGGACTCCGTCAGGACCATGGGGAATAGCGGCTCCGCAGGAGACAGGGCACAAAAAGTAAGCTTTTAGGATCACATGGTGTGTACTGGCTCCTCCCCCTATGACCCTCCTCCAAGCCTCAGTTAGGTTTTTGTGCCCGTCCGAGCAGGGTGCAATCTAGGTGGCTCTCCTAAAGAGCTGCTTAGAAAAAGTTTTTTTAGGTTTTTTATTTTCAGTGAGTCCTGCTGGCAACAGGCTCACTGCATCGAGGGACTTAGGGGAGAGAATTTCAACTCACCTGCGTGCAGGATGGATTGGATTCTTAGGCTACTGGACATCATTAGCTCCAGAGGGAGTCGGAACACAGGTCTCACCCTGGGGTTCGTCCCGGAGCCGCGCCGCCGACCCCCCTTACAGATGCTGAAGATTGAAGGTCCGGAAACAGGCGGCAGAAGGCTCTTCAGTCTTCATGAAGGTAGCGCACAGCACTGCAGCTGTGCGCCATTGTTGTCACACACTTCACACCAGACGGTCACGGAGGGTGCAGGGCGCTGCTGGGGGCGCCCTGGGCAGCAATATATAATACCTTTTATGGCAAAAGAATACATCACATATAGCCATTAAGGCTATATGTATGTATTTAACCCATGCCAAATGTCTAAAACTCCGGGAGAAAAGCCCGCCGGAATAGGGGGCGGGGCTTATTCTCCTCAGCACACAGCGCCATTTTCCTGCTCAGCTCCGCTGTGAGGAAGGCTCCCAGGACTCTCCCCTGCACTGCACTACAGAAACAGGGTAAAACAGAGAGGGGGGGCATATTTTGGCGATATTTTTATATATTTTTATATATTTAAGCGGCTATAAGGAACAACACTTATATAGGGTTGTTCCCATATATATTATAGCGCTTGGGTGTGTGCTGGCAAACTCTCCCTCTGTCTCCCCAAAGGGCTAGTGGGGTCCTGTCTTCGATAAGAGCATTCCCTGTGTGTCTGCTGTGTGTCGGTACGTGTGTGTCGACATGTATGAGGACGATGTTGGCGTGGAGGCAGAGCAATTGCCGATAATGGTGATGTCACCCCCCAGGGAGTCGACACCGGAATGGATGGCTTTGTTTATGGAATTACGTGATAATGTCAGCACATTACAAAAATCAGTTGACGACATGAGACGGCCGGCAAACCAGTTAGTACCTGCCCAGGCGTCTCAGACACCGTCAGGGGCTGTAAAGCGCCCTTTACCTCAGTCGGTCGACACAGACCCAGACACAGACACTGAATCTAGTGTCGACGGTGATGAAACAAACGTATTTTCAAGTAGGGCCACACGTTATATGATCACGGCAATGAAGGAGGCTTTGCATATCTCTGATACTACAAGTACCACAAAAAGGGGTATTATGTGGGGGGTGAAAAAACTACCTGTAGTTTTTCCTGAATCAGAGGAATTAAATGATGTATGTGATGAAGCGTGGGTTAACCCAGATAGAAAAATGCTAATTTCAAAAAAGTTATTAGCATTATACCCTTTCCCGCCAGAGGTTAGGGCGCGCTGGGAAACACCCCCTAGGGTGGATAAGGCGCTCACACGCTTATCGAAACAAGTGGCGTTACCGTCTCCTGATACGGCCGCCCTCAAGGATCCAGCTGATAGGAGGCTGGAAACTACCCTGAAAAGTATATACACTCATACTGGTGTTATACTGCGACCAGCCATCGCCTCAGCCTGGATGTGCAGTGCTGGGGTCGTCTGGTTGGATTCCCTGACTGAAAATATTGATACCCTGGATAGGGACAGTATTTTATCGACTATAGAGCAATTAAAGGATGCTTTCCTTTATATGCGAGATGCGCAGAGAGATATTTGCACTCTGGCATCGAGAGTAAATGCGATGTCCATATCTGCCAGAAGGAGTTTATGGACGCGACAGTGGTCAGGTGATGCGGATTCCAAACGACATATGGAAGTATTGCCGTATAAAGGGGAGGAATTATTTGGCGTCGGTCTATCGGATCTGGTGGCTACGGCAACTGCCGGAAAATCCACTTTTTTACCTCAGACCCCCTCCCAACAGAAAAAGACACCGTCTTTTCAGCCGCAGTCCTTTCGTTCCTATAAGAACAAGCGGACAAAAGGACAGTCATATCTGCCTCGGGGCAGAGGAAGGGGTAAGAGAGGGCAGCAAGCAGCCCCTGCCCAGGAACAGAAGCCCTCCCAGGGTTCTGCAAAGCCCTCAGCATGACGCTGGGGCATTACAAGCGGACTCAGGAACGGTGGGGGGTCGACTCAAGAATTTCAGCGCACAGTGGGCTTGCTCACAGGTGGACCCCTGGATTCTACAGGTAGTATCTCAGGGTTACAGGTTGGAATTCGAGAAGTCTCCCCCTCGCCGGTTCCTAAAGTCTGCTTTGCCAACGTCTCCCTCGGACAGGGCGACGGTATTGGAAGCCATTCACAAGCTGTTTGCTCAGCAGGTGATAGTCAAGGTACCCCTCCTACAACAGGGAAAGGGGTATTACTCCACGCTATTTGTGGTACCGAAGCTGGACGGCTCGGTAAGACCTATTCTAAATCTCAAATCTTTGAACCTGTACATACAAAAATTCAAGTTCAAGATGGAGTCACTCAGAGCAGTGATAGCGAATCTGGAAGAAGGGGACTTTATGGTGTCCCTGGACATAAAGGACGCTTACCTGCATGTCCCAATTTGCCCTTCACATCAAGGGTACCTCAGGTTCGTGGTGCAAAACTGTCATTATCAGTTTCAGACGCTGCCGTTTGGATTGTCCACGGCACCTCGGGTCTTTACCAAGGTAATGGCCGAAATGATGATCCTTCTACGAAGAAGAGGCGTATTAATTATCCCTTACTTGGACGATCTCCTGATAAGGGCAAGATCCAGAGAACAGCTGGTAGACGGAGTAGCACTAACCCAACTAGTGCTGCAACAACACGGGTGGATTCTGAATTTTCCAAAATCTCAGTTGACCCCGACGACACGTCTGCTGTTCCTGGGAATGATTCTGGACACGGTTCAGAAAAAGGTGTTTCTTCCGGAGGAGAAAGCCAGGGAGTTATCCGAACTGGTCAGGAACCTCCTAAAACCAGGGACAGTGTCTGTGCATCAATGCACAAGAGTCCTGGGAAAGATGGTGGCTTCTTACGAAGCGATTCCATTCGGCAGATTCCACGCACGAACTTATAAGTGGGATCTGCTGGACAAATGGTCCGGATCGCATCTGCAGATGCATCAGCGGATAACCTTATCGCCACGGACAAGGGTGTCTCTTCTGTGGTGGTTGCAGAGTGCTCATCTGTTAGAGGGCCGCAGATTCGGCATACAGGACTGGGTCCTGGTGACCACGGATGCCAGTCTGAGAGGCTGGGGAGCGGTAACACAAGGAAGAAACTTCCAGGGAGTATGGTCAAGCCTGGAGATGTCTCTTCACATAAATATACTGGAGCTAAGAGCGATTTACAATGCTCTAAGTCTGGCAAAACCCCTGCTTCAGGGTCAGCCGGTGTTGATCCAGTCGGACAACATCACGGCAGTCGCCCACGTAAACAGACAGGGCGGCACAAGAAGCAGGACAGCAATGGCAGAAGCTGCAAGGATTCTTCGCTGGGCGGAAGATCATGTGATAGCACTGTCAGCAGTATTCATTCCGGGAGTGGACAACTGGGAAGCAGACTTCCTCAGCAGACACGATCTACACCCGGGAGAGTGGGGACTTCATCCAGAAGTCTTCCACATGATTGTGAACCGTTGGGAAAAACCAATGGTGGATATGATGGCGTCCCGCCTCAACAAAAAACTGGACAGGTATTGCGCCAGGTCAAGAGATCCTCAGGCAATAGCTGTGGACGCTCTGGTAACACCGTGGGTGTTCCAGTCAGTGTATGTGTTCCCTCCTCTGCCTCTCATACCAAAAGTACTGAGAATTATACGGCAAAAGGGAGTAAGAACGATACTAGTGGCTCCGGATTGGCCAAGAAGAACTTGGTACCCGGAACTTCAAGAGATGCTCACGGAGGATCCGTGGCCTCTACCTCTAAGACGGGACCTGCTTCAGCAGGGACCGTGTCTATTCCAAGACTTACCGCGGCTGCGTTTGACGGCATGGCGGTTGAACGCCGAATTCTAAAGGAAAAAGGCATTCCGGAAGAGGTCATTCCTACACTGGTAAAGGCCAGGAAGGAGGTGACTGCACAACATTATCACCGCATTTGGAGGAAATATGTTGCGTGGTGTGAGGCCAGGAAGGCCCCCACGGAGGAATTTCAACTGGGTCGATTCCTACATTTCCTGCAAACAGGATTGTCTATGGGCCTCAAATTGGGGTCCATTAAGGTTCAAATTTCGGCCCTGTCGATTTTCTTCCAGAAAGAATTGGCTTCAGTTCCTGAAGTCCAGACTTTTGTAAAAGGAGTACTACATATACAGCCCCTGGTTGTGCCCCCAGTGGCACCGTGGGATCTTAATGTAGTCTTGGATTTTCTAAAATCCCATTGGTTTGAGCCGCTCAAATCGGTGGATTTGAAATATCTTACATGGAAAGTAACCATGCTACTGGCCCTGGCTTCAGCCAGGAGAGTATCAGAATTGGCGGTTTTATCATATAAGAGCCCATATCTGATTTTCCATACGGACAGGGCAGAACTGCGGACGCGTCCTCATTTTCTGCCTAAGGTGGTGTCAGCGTTTCACCTGAACCAGCCTATTGTGGTGCCTGCGGCTACTAACGAGTTGGAGGATTCCAAGTTGTTGGACGTGGTCCGGGCATTAAAAATATATATTTCAAGAACGGCTGGAGTCAGAAAGTCTGACTCACTGCTTATATTGTATGCACCCAACAAGATGGGTGCTCCTGCTTCTAAGCAGACGATTGCTCGTTGGATTTGTAGCACAATTCAACTTGCACATTCTATGGCAGGCTTGCCACAACCTAAATCTGTCAAGGCCCATTCCACAAGGAAAGTGGGCATATCCTGGGCGGCTGCCCGGGGAGTCTCGGCATTACAACTCTGCCGAGCTGCTACTTGGTCAGGGGCAAACACGTTTGCAAAATTCTACAAATTTGATACCCTGGCTGAGGAGGACCTTGAGTTCTCTCATTCGGTGCTGCAGAGTCATCCGCACTCTCCCGCCCGTTTGGGAGCTTTGGTATAATCCCCATGGTCCTGACGGAGTCCCCAGCATCCACTTAGTACGTTAGAGAAAATAAGAATTTACTTACCGATAATTCTATTTCTCGTAGTCCGTAGTGGATGCTGGGCGCCCATCCCAAGTGCGGATTGTCTGCAATACTTGTACATAGTTATTGTTACAAAAAAATCGGGTTGTTATTTGTTGTGAGCCGTCTGTTCAGAGGCTCCTACGTTTGTCATACTGTTAACTGGGTTCAGATCACAAGTTATACGGTGTGATTGGTGTGGCTGGTATGAGTCTTACCCGGGGTTCAATATCCTTCCTTACTGTGTACGCTCGTCCGGGCACAGTACCTAACTGAGGCTTGGAGGAGGGTCATAGGGGGAGGAGCCAGTACACACCATGTGATCCTAAAAGCTTACTTTTTGTGCCCTGTCTCCTGCGGAGCCGCTATTCCCCATGGTCCTGACGGAGTCCCCAGCATCCACTACGGACTACGAGAAATAGAATTATCGGTAAGTAAATTCTTATTTATTTAATAATCCGTTCTGTTCTTGTTCTCTGCCTGAAAAAAACGATACACAGTGACTCAGTCACACTCACATACCATATCTGTGCTCAGCCCAGTGTGCTGCATCATCTATGTATAATATCTGACTGTGCTCACACAGCTTAATTGTGGGGGAGACTGGGGAGCAGTTATAGGTTATAGCAGGAGCCAGGAGTACATATTAAACAGTGCACACTTTTGCTGCCAGAGTGCCACTGCCAGTGTGACTGACCACTGACCACTGTGACCAGTGACCTGACCACACTGACCACCAGTATAGTATATTGTGATTGAATGTCTGCCTGAAAAAGTACACTCGTCGTGTGACTTGTGTGGTGTTTTTTTATTCTATAAAAATTAAAAAACTCATTCTGCTGACAGACAGTGTCCAGCAGGTCCGTCATTATATAATATATACCTGTCCGGCTGCAGTAGTGATATATATATATTTTTTATATCATTATTTATCATCCAGTCTATACTAGCAGCAGACACAGTACGGTAGTTCACGGCTGTAGCTACCTCTGTGTCGGCACTCGGCAGTCCATCCATAATTGTATACCACCTACCCGTGGTTTTTTTTTTTCTTTCTTCTTTATACATACTACATCTCATTATCATCCAGTCTATATTAGCAGCAGACACAGTACAGTACGGTAGTCCACGGCTGTAGCTACCTCTGTGTCGGCACTCGGCAGTCCATCCATAATTGTATACCACCTACCAGTGGTTTTTTTTTTCCTTTCTTCTTTATACATACTACATCTCATTATCAACCAGTCTATATTAGCAGCAGACACAGTACGGTAGTTCACGGCTGTAGCTACCTCTGTGTCGGCACTCCATCCATAATTGTATACCACCTACCCGTGGGTTTTTTTTTCTTTCTTCTTTATACATACATCTCATTATCAACCAGTCTATATTAGCAGCAGACACAGTACAGTACGGTAGTCCACGGCTGTAGCTACCTCTGTGTCGGCACTCGGCAGTCCATCCATAATTGTATACCACCTACCCGTGGTTTTTTTCTTCTTTCTTCTTTATACATACTACATCTCATTATCATCCAGTCTATATTAGCAGCAGACACAGTACAGTACGGTAGTCCACGGCTGTAGCTACCTCTGTGTCGGCACTCGGCAGTCCATCCATAATTGTATACCACCTACCCGTGGTTTTTTTTTTTTTCTTTCTTCTTTATACATACTACATCTCATTATCATCCAGTCTATATTAGCAGCAGACACAGTACAGTACGGTAGTCCACGGCTGTAGCTATCTCTGTGTCGGCACTCGGCAGTCCATCCATAATTGTATACCACCTACCCGTGGTTTTTTTTTTCTTTCTTCTTTATACATACTACATCTCATTATCAACCAGTCTATATTAGCAGCAGACACAGTACAGTACGGTAGTCCATGGCTGTAGCTACCTCTGTGTCGGCACTCGGCAGTCCATCCATAATTGTATACCACCTACCCGTGGTTTTTTTTTTTTCTTTCTTCTTTATACATACTACATCTCATTATCATCCAGTCTATATTAGCAGCAGACACAGTACAGTACGGTAGTCGACGGCTGTAGCTATCTCTGTGTCGGCACTCGGCAGTCCATCCATAATTGTATACCACCTACCCGTGGTTTTTTTTTTTCTTTCTTCTTTATACATACTACATCTCATTATCAACCAGTCTATATTAGCAGCAGACACAGTACAGTACGGTAGTCCACGGCTGTAGCTACCTCTGTGTCGGCACTCGGCAGTCCATCCATAATTGTATACTAGTATCCATCCATCTCCATTGTTTACCTGAGGTGCCTTTTAGTTGTGCCTATTAAAATATGGAGAACAAAAATGTTGAGGTTCCAAAATTAGGGAAAGATCAAGATCCACTTCCACCTCGTGCTGAAGCTGCTGCCACTAGTCATGGCCGAGACGATGAAATGCCAGCAACGTCGTCTGCCAAGGCCGATGCCCAATGTCATAGTACAGAGCATGTCAAATCCAAAACACCAAATATCAGTAAAAAAAGGACTCCAAAACCTAAAATAAAATTGTCGGAGGAGAAGCGTAAACTTGCCAATATGCCATTTACCACACGGAGTGGCAAGGAACGGCTGAGGCCCTGGCCTATGTTCATGGCTAGTGGTTCAGCTTCACATGAGGATGGAAGCACTCAGCCTCTCGCTAGAAAACTGAAAAGACTCAAGCTGGCAAAAGCACCGCAAAGAACTGTGCGTTCTTCGAAATCCCAAATCCACAAGGAGAGTCCAATTGTGTCGGTTGCGATGCCTGACCTTCCCAACACTGGACGTGAAGAGCATGCGCCTTCCACCATTTGCACGCCCCCTGCAAGTGCTGGAAGGAGCACCCGCAGTCCAGTTCCTGATAGTCAGATTGAAGATGTCAGTGTTGAAGTACACCAGGATGAGGAGGATATTGTTATGATACCAGTACGTCTGACCAGAGGTGATCTTATGACGGAGGTCAGAGTACTGGAATGGAATGCTGGTTATGGGAGCAGGATAGCCTAGTAACCCCTGGCGCCCTAACTCCGTTGTCTCGCCCGTGTTATCAGAAATCCCCTGCGAGACTATGGTTGCTTGAGCCCATGGCAGCCGCGTTTGAAGGGCGGATTATGTCTGCCCAACTCCGATGCCCCCTCAGGTCTTAATGGGAGACAAAGGGAAATCCGAGACAGGGTGATAACAAGGGGCCCTCTGACTAAGCAACCAGGCCAGGGGCTACAAGCTAACTAACTTAAACCAGAAGTATGTGCGGACAAACCGCCAGGGAAAAGGACAACCAAAAATCCACGAATCCGTTACTCCTATCCAGCACCGCTGGATACCAGAGTGGATTTGTGGGAGCGGAATCCTCCGCAAAAGCTCCGAAACACAATATAACCAAATAATAAATAGTAAGCGGTCAAGCCGCAACACACGGCTACGCCGCGACTCACGAACACCACAGGATGTTAAAGGTGCTCGGTCAGGACTCCAGGAAAAGATGACAACTTCCGAGTATTGGACCACTGAGGACAAGAACGACCGGATAGACAGGACTGGAAAACTCTCTGCAACAGACACAGCAAACAGGAAGCTATTACCGGCGTCTGTGAGAAGTCCAGAGAGTGCTTTTAACTGGGAGCTCTCCAATCAGGAGCCAGACAGGGTAATTAACAATCATGCCGTGCAGCTGCATGCTGCACGGCCAGGATACCAATGAGGTGATTAATCTAGACCCAGCAACGGGGAACGCGGTCCGACAGTGGCGTCCCCGTTGCTAGGGTCTGAGCGGCTCCGTGCGCCCGGCGTCTAGCGTTGCTAGGGAGCCGGCGGCTGTCCGCATGCGGCGTCCCTAGTTGCTAGGCGCCGGGCCGCACTGACGGGCGGACCCTCGGCGCCTAACAGTACCCCCCCCTTGAGGAGGGGTCAAGGAACCCCTAAGGCCAGGTTTCTGAGGAAATTCTCGAAAAAATGCCTTTTTGAGCCTCGGGGCATGGAGATCCTCATCCAGGACCCAAGACCTTTCTTCTGGACCATAACCTCTCCAATGTACCAAAAAATAAAGCCGACCCCGGGACAACTTGGAATCGAGAACCTTCTCCACCAAGAACTCCTGCTGACCCTGTACATCTATTGGTGATTTCCCCTGAGAGATCTTCTGAGGAAATCTACTGGAAGAAACGTATGGTTTCAACAGGGAGCAATGGAAAGTATTTCCGATCCGGAGAGTTCTTGGTAAACGTAACCGGAAAGCAACTGGATTGATTTTTTTTATAATATGAAATGGTCCAATAAATTTAGGGCCCAATCTGGCTGAGGTTTGTCGAAGTCTAATGTTGCGAGTCGACAACCACACCCTATCTCCAACTTTAAAAGTGCACGGCCGCCGGAGCCTATCAGAAAAATTTTTCTCCCGAAATGCCGCTTTTCTGAGAGCAAGGTGCACTTTTCTCCAAATGAGTCTGAGATGAGCGGTCAAGGTCAGTGAGGAGACAGAGGAATGTTGAAAAAAGGAATTAGCTCTGGGGTGAAAACCAAAAACTGTAAAAAATGGAGACACATTGGTGGAGGAATGACAGGCATTGTTGTAAGCAAACTCCGCCAACGGAAGAAACTCGGACCAGTCATTTTGGAGTTTGGCCGAGTACAAACGCAAATATTGTTTTAATGATTGATTAACTCGCTCAGTCTGCCCGTTGGATTGGGGATGGTAGCCAGACGTTAAAGACAATTTCATCTTTAAAGAGGCACAAAAAGACTTCCAAAATTGTGCAATGAATTGTGGACCCCGATCAGAAACAATATCAGTGGGTAACCCATGGAGTCTGAAAACATGGCGGAGGAACAAAACTGCCAATCCCTGGGCAGAAGGCAATCGGGGAAGAGCAATGAAATGGGCCATCTTGCTAAAACGGTCAACTACCACCCATATGACTCGGCATCCGGCTGACAGAGGGAGGTCCACCACAAAATCCATGGAAATATGAGACCATGGCCTGAGAGAAACATTCAAGGGCATAAGTTGACCGATAGGCAAGGAACGGGGAACTTTATGCTGTGCACAGACCTGACACGAAAAAACAAACTCCTTAATGTCTTTGGAAAGACCAGGCCACCATACTGAGCGGGAGACTAATTCCAAAGTCTTAGCGATCCCCGGATGCCCGGCAACTTTGCTATCATGAAACTCCGTCAAAACAGTTGCTCTCAAAAACTCAGGGACATAAAGACGACCAGCAGGAGTATTTCCAGGAGCTTGATGTTGAAGCTGCTTTAACTGGGTAAATAAATCTTGTGTGAGGCCTGCCCGAATGACTGAAGATGGAAGTATGGGAGTAACAGGACTGTTATCATGAACTGGAAGAAAACTGCGTGACAGGGCATCCGCCTTGGCATTCTTGGAACCTGGCCTGAAGGTGATAATAAACTTGAAACAAGTAAAAAATAAAGCCCAACGAGCTTGCCGGGCATTCAGCCGTTTAGCTGATTCAATGTACTGAAGATTTTTGTGATCAGTCAAAACTGAAATGGTATGTGTTGCTCCCTCAAGCCAATGCCTCCACTCCTCGAAAGCCCATTTAATAGCCAGTAATTCCCGGTTACCAACATCGTAGTTGGATTCAGCAGATGAGAATTTCCTGGACATAAAGGCACAAGGATGTAATTCAAGAGAATCCGGATCCTTCTGAGATAGGATAGCCCCTACTCCAACCTCCGAGGCATCAACCTCAACAATGAAAGGCAATTCTGGGTTGGGATGTCTGAGGACCGGGGCTGAGACAAAGGCTTGTTTCAAGGCCTGAAAAGATAACTCAGCTTCACGTGACCAGTTGGTTGGATCCTCTCCCTTCTTAGTCAGTGCCACAATGGGAGCAACTAGGTCGGAGAAAGAGTGAATAAATCTTCTATAATAATTCGCAAACCCTAAAAAGCGCTGAATTGCTTTTAAGTTGGTGGGTTGCGCCCAACTAAGGATGGCTTGGAGCTTCTTCGGTTCCATACAGAATCCCCGAGGGGAAATAATGTACCCAAAAAAGGATACCTCTGTGACATGAAATTCACACTTCTCCAGCTTGGCATATAGGTGATTTTCACGTAATTTTTTTAGAACCTGACGCACCTGGGTAACGTGTTGTTCAATAGAGTCAGAATATATCAAGATATCGTCTAAATAGACTACTACGAATCTTCCAAGAAAATCACGGAGCACATCGTTAATGAGATCCTGGAAAACTGCCGGAGCGTTAGACAGGCCGAATGGCATAACCAGATACTCATAGTGACCCGACTGAGTACTGAATGCCGTTTTCCACTCATCCCCTGACTTGATTCGGATGAGGTTATATGCTCCTCTCAGGTCAATCTTAGAAAAAATCACAGCCGAACGTAGCTGATCAAAGAGGACAGAAATCAGCGGCAAAGGGTAAGTATTTTTTACTGAGATTTTATTCAAGGCTCTAAAGTCAATGCAAGGTCTGAGTGATCCATCCTTCTTCTCCACAAAGAAGAAGCCTGCACTTAAAGGGGATTTAGACGGCCTGATAAATCCTTTCCCTAGGCTTTCTTTAACATATTCATTCATGGCCACAGTTTCTGGTCCGGACAATGCATATAACCTTCCCTTAGGCAAAGTGGCACCAGGAATTAGCTCAATAGCACAATCATAAGGCCGATGGGGAGGCAGAATGTCCGCATTGCCCTTGGAAAATACATCAACAAAATCCTGGTATTCCACAGGAATGGGTGCGGGAATGACAGCAGCTATTCTGATGGGAAGCGTAATACATTCCTTATTACAGATGGTACCCCACTGTGAGATCTCCCCCGACTGCCAATCAATGATGGGATTATGAAAGGCCAGCCAAGGGTGACCCAGAACCACTGGAACTGCTGGGCAATGGGTAAGGAAAAATTCAATTTTTTCGGAATGAAGAGCTCCTACCGAAAATAGTACAGGAGGTGTACAGAGAGAAATAACCCCATTGGACAAGGGACTCCCATCTAAACCATGCATGGTGATACACCTACCCAAGGCTAACTGAGGAATACCTAAGGCCTTGGCCCACGTTAAGTCCATAAAGTTCCCTGCAGCTCCACTGTCAACAAAAGCCGACACCGAGGAACAGAGGCTGCCAAAGGAAACTTTAGCTGGGACTAACAGTGAATTATTTGAGGAGATAAGCTGCAGACCAAAGTGAACCCCCTCACAATTCACTTGGTCGAGGCGTTTCCCGACTTGTTCGGACAACTACGGGCAAAATGTCCCTTACTCCCACAGTACAAACAAAGACCAGAATTTTGCCTTCTGGTTCTTTCTTCAGGAGACAGCTTGGAGAGACCTATCTGCATGGGCTCCTCTATGTCCACAGGAATGGAAAAAACACCAGGAGTAGACCCGACAGATGCTCCTTTTTCAGCCGTCCGCTCTCTGAGACGACGATCAATCTTAATAGAAAGCTCCATGAGTTTATCAAGAGTCTCAGGAGCGGGATACTGAAGGAGACTGTCTTTTATAGACTCAGATAAGCCGAGGCGAAACTGACTGCGCAGGGCTGGGTCATTCCATCCACAGTCGTTCGACCAACGGCGAAACTCCGTACAATAAATCTCTGCGGGATTCTTACCCTGTCTGAGAGCACGCAAATGACTCTCGGCGGATGCCTCTCTATCAGGGTCATCATACAATAGCCCTAAAGACCCCAGAAAGGCGTCTACAGACAACAATGCCGGATCGTCAGTTCTTAAACCAAAAGCCCAGGTCTGGGGATCCCCCTGAAGTAAAGAAATAATAATTCCGACCCGCTGAGATTCCGTACCTGAGGAGACTGGTCTTAAACGAAAATAAAGTTTACAAGACTCTTTAAAATTAAAAAACTGCTTTCTATCCCCAGAAAAACGGTCAGGCAAATGCATTTTTGGTTCAGGAACGACCCTCGGGGAAGTCCGTAACAGATCTTCCTGTGACCTCACCCGAAGGGATAGATCCTGAACCATCTGAGTAAGTTCTTGAATCTGACTAACTAGAAGCTGGCCAGGATTTGGCCCTACACCAGTGGGATTCATGAGGCCGACAAATCTTCCAAACTGAAATAAGGGAAAAAATCAAACCCTGTTTAATTTTAAATTTTAGTCTGGCCGGTAATAATGTTATGATACCAGTACGTCTGACCAGAGGTGATCTTATGACGGAGGTCAGAGTACTGGAATGGAATGCTGGTTACGGGAGCAGGATAGCCTAGTAACCCCTGGCGCCCTAACTCCGTTGTCTCGCCCGTGTTATCAGAAATCCCCTGCGAGACTATGGTTGCTTGAGCCCATGGCAGCCGCGTTTGAAGGGCGGATTATGTCTGCCCAACTCCGATGCCCCCTCAGGTCTTAATGGGAGACAAAGGGAAATCCGAGACAGGGTGATAACAAGGGGCCCTCTGACTAAGCAACCAGGCCAGGGGCTACAAGCTAACTAACTTAAACCAGAAGTATGTGCGGACAAACCGCCAGGGAAAAGGACAACCAAAAATCCACGAATCCGTTACTCCTATCCAGCACCGCTGGATACCAGAGTGGATTTGTGGGAGCGGAATCCTCCGCAAAAGCTCCGAAACACAATATAACCAAATAATAAATAGTAAGCGGTCAAGCCGCAACACACGGCTACGCCGCGACTCACGAACACCACAGGATGTTAAAGGTGCTCGGTCAGGACTCCAGGAAAAGATGACAACTTCCGAGTATTGGACCACTGAGGACAAGAACGACCGGATAGACAGGACTGGAAAACTCTCTGCAACAGACACAGCAAACAGGAAGCTATTACCGGCGTCTGTGAGAAGTCCAGAGAGTGCTTTTAACTGGGAGCTCTCCAATCAGGAGCCAGACAGGGTAATTAACAATCATGCCGTGCAGCTGCATGCTGCACGGCCAGGATACCAATGAGGTGATTAATCTAGACCCAGCAACGGGGAACGCGGTCCGACAGTGGCGTCCCCGTTGCTAGGGTCTGAGCGGCTCCGTGCGCCCGGCGTCTAGCGTTGCTAGGGAGCCGGCGGCTGTCCGCATGCGGCGTCCCTAGTTGCTAGGCGCCGGGCCGCACTGACGGGCGGACCCTCGGCGCCTAACAGATATGGGTGTTGCTGGCGCTGGGGAGGAAATTGACCAGGAGGATTCTGATGGTGAGGTGGTTTGTTTAAATCAGGCACCCGGGGAGACACCTGTTGTCCGTGGGAGGAATATGGCCGTTGACATGCCTGGTGAAAATACCAAAAAAATCAGCTCTTCAGTGTGGAGGTATTTCAACAGAAAAGCGGACAACAGGTGTCAAGCCGTGTGTTGCCTTTGTCAAGCTGTAATAAGTAGGGGTAAGGACGTTAACCACCTCGGAACATCCTCCCTTATACGTCACCTGCAGCGCATTCATAATAAGTCAGTGACAAGTTCAAAAACTTTGGGCGACAGCGGAAGCAGTCCACTGACCAGTAAATCCCTTCCTCTTGTAACCAAGCTCACGCAAACCACCCCACCAACTCCCTCAGTGTCAATTTCCTCCTTCCCCAGGAATGCCAATAGTCCTGCAGGCCATGTCACTGGCAATTCTGACGAGTCCTCTCCTGCCTGGGATTCCTCCGATGCATCCTTGCGTGTAACGCCTACTGCTGCTGGCGCTGCTGTTGTTGCTGCTGGGAGTCGATGGTCATCCCAGAGGGGAAGTCGTAAGCCCACTTGTACTACTTCCAGTAAGCAATTGACTGTTCAACAGTCCTTTGCGAGGAAGATGAAATATCACAGCAGTCATCCTGCTGCAAAGCGGATAACTGAGGCCTTGACAACTATGTTGGTGTTAGACGTGCGTCCGGTATCCGCCGTTAGTTCACAGGGAACTAAACAATTTATTGAGGCAGTGTGCCCCCGTTACCAAATACCATCTAGGTTCCACTTCTCTAGGCAGGCGATACCGAGAATGTACACGGACGTCAGAAAAAGACTCACCAGTGTCCTAAAAAATGCAGTTGTACCCAATGTCCACTTAACCACGGACATGTGGACAAGTGGAGCAGGGCAGGGTCAGGACTATATGACTGTGACAGCCCACTGGGTAGATGTATGGACTCCCGCCGCAAGAACAGCAGCGGCGGCACCAGTAGCAGCATCTCGCAAACGCCAACTCTTTCCTAGGCAGGCTACGCTTTGTATCACCGGTTTCCAGAATACGCACACAGCTGAAAACCTCTTACGGCAACTGAGGAAGATCATCGCGGAATGGCTTACCCCAATTGGACTCTCCTGTGGATTTGTGGCATCGGACAACGCCAGCAATATTGTGTGTGCATTAAATATGGGCAAATTCCAGCACGTCCCATGTTTTGCACATACCTTGAATTTGGTGGTGCAGAATTTTTTAAAAAACGACAGGGGCGTGCAAGAGATGCTGTCGGTGGCCAGAAGAATTGCGGGACACTTTCGGCGTACAGGCACCACGTACAGAAGACTGGAGCACCACCAAAAACTACTGAACCTGCCCTGCCATCATCTGAAGCAAGAAGTGGTAACGAGGTGGAATTCAACCCTCTATATGCTTCAGAGGTTGGAGGAGCAGCAAAAGGCCATTCAAGCCTATACAATTGAGCACGATATAGGAGGTGGAATGCACCTGTCTCAAGCGCAGTGGAGAATGATTTCAACGTTGTGCAAGGTTCTGATGCCCTTTGAACTTGCCACACGTGAAGTCAGTTCAGACACTGCCAGCCTGAGTCAGGTCATTCCCCTCATCAGGCTTTTGCAGAAGAAGCTGGAGACATTGAAGGAGGAGCTAACACGGAGCGATTCCGCTAGGCATGTGGGACTTGTGGATGGAGCCCTTAATTCGCTTAACAAGGATTCACGGGTGGTCAATCTGTTGAAATCAGAGCACTACATTTTGGCCACCGTGCTCGATCCTAGATTTAAAGCCTACCTTGGATCTCTCTTTCCGGCAGACACAAGTCTGCTGGGGTTGAAAGACCTGCTGGTGAGAAAATTGTCAAGTCAAGCGGAACGCGACCTGTCAACATCTCCTCCTTCACATTCTCCCGCAACTGGGGGTGCGAGGAAAAGGCTCAGAATTCCGAGCCCACCCGCTGGCGGTGATGCAGGGCAGTCTGGAGCGACTGCTGATGCTGACATCTGGTCCGGACTGAAGGACCTGACAACGATTACGGACATGTCGTCTACTGTCACTGCATATGATTCTCTCAACATTGAAAGAATGGTGGAGGATTATATGAGTGACCGCATCCAAGTAGGCACGTCACACAGTCCGTACTTATACTGGCAGGAAAAAGAGGCAATTTGGAGGCCCTTGCACAAACTGGCTTTATTCTACCTAAGTTGCCCTCCCACAAGTGTGTACTCCGAAAGAGTGTTTAGTGCCGCCGCTCACCTTGTCAGCAATCGGCGTACGAGGTTACATCCAGAAAATGTGGAGAAGATGATGTTCATTAAAATGAATTATAATCAATTCCTCCGCGGAGACATTGACCAGCAGCAATTGCCTCCACAAAGTACACAGGGAGCTGAGATGGTGGATTCCAGTGGGGACGAATTGATAATCTGTGAGGAGGGGGATGTACACGGTGATATATCGGAGGATGATGATGAGGTGGACATCTTGCCTCTGTAGAGCCAGTTTGTGCAAGGAGAGATTAATTGCTTCTTTTTTGGTGGGGGTCCAAACCAACCCGTCATATCAGTCACAGTCGTGTGGCAGACCCTGTCACTGAAATGATGGGTTGGTTAAAGTGTGCATGTCCTGTTTATACAACATAAGGGTGGGTGGGAGGGCCCAAGGACAATTCCATCTTGCACCTCTTTTTTCTTTAATTTTTCTTTGCGTCATGTGCTGTTTGGGGAGGGTTTTTTGGAAGGGACATCCTGCGTGACACTGCAGTGACACTCCTAGATGGGCCCGGTGTTTGTGTCGGCCACTAGGGTCGCTTATCTTACTCACACAGCTACCTCATTGCGCCTCTTTTTTTCTTTGCGTCATGTGCTGTTTGGGGAGGGTTTTTTGGAAGGGACATCCTGCGTGACACTGCAGTGACACTCCTAGATGGGCCCGGTGTTTGTGTCGGCCACTAGGGTCGCTTATCTTACTCACACAGCTACCTCATTGCGCCTCTTTTTTTCTTTGCGTCATGTGCTGTTTGGGGAAGGTTTTTTGGAAGGGACATCCTGCGTGACACTGCAGTGACACTCCTAGATGGGCCCGGTGTTTGTGTCGGCCACTAGGGTCGCTTATCTTACTCACACAGCTACCTCATTGCGCCTCTTTTTTTCTTTGCGTCATGTGCTGTTTGGGGAGGGTTTTTTGGAAGGGACATCCTGCGTGACACTGCAGTGCCACTCCTAGATGGGCCCGGTGTTTGTGTCGGCCACTAGGGTCGCTTATCTTACTCACACAGCTACCTCATTGCGCCTCTTTTTTTCTTTGCGTCATGTGCTGTTTGGGGAGGGTTTTTTGGAAGGGACATCCTGCGTGACACTGCAGTGCCACTCCTAGATGGGCCCGGTGTTTGTGTCGGCCACTAGGGTCGCTTATCTTACTCACACAGCTACCTCATTGCGCCTCTTTTTTTCTTTGCGTCATGTGCTGTTTGGGGAGGGTTTTTTGGAAGGGACATCCTGCGTGACACTGCAGTGACACTCCTAGATGGGCCCGGTGTTTGTGTCGGCCACTAGAGTCGCTTATCTTACTCACACAGCTACCTCATTGCGCCTCTTTTTTTCTTTGCGTCATGTGCTGTTTGGGGAGGGTTTTTTGGAAGGGACATCCTGCGTGACACTGCAGTGACACTCCTAGATGGGCCCGGTGTTTGTGTCGGCCACTAGGGTCGCTTATCTTACTCACACAGCTACCTCATTGCGCCTCTTTTTTTCTTTGCGTCATGTGCTGTTTGGGGAGGGTTTTTTGGAAGGGACATCCTGCGTGACACTGCAGTGCCACTCCTAGATGGGCCAGGTGTTTGTGTCGGCCACTAGGGTCGCTTAGCTTAGTCATCCAGCGACCTCGGTGCAAATTTTAGGACTAAAAATAATATTGTGAGGTGTGAGGTATTCAGAATAGACTGAAAATGAGTGGAAATGGTTTTTGAGGTTAATAATACTTTGGGATCAAAATGACCCCCAAATTCTATGATTTAAGCTGTTTTTTAGTTTTTTTGGAAAAAAACACCCGAATCCAAAACACACCCGAATCCGACAAAAAAAATTCGGTTAGGTTTTGCCAAAACGCGGTCGAACCCAAAACACGGCCGCGGAACCGAAACCAAAACCCGAAAAATTTCCGGCGCTCATCTCTACCGTGGACATCGCCGCGGGACTCCGGAGGGGTGAGTATTCACAAAATGGCTGCACCCATTATAGAAACGCCAGTGGAATTAATGATGAGTCAGTCAGTGAGTGCGTGAGTGAGTGACGGCTTTCGCATATATTTATATATATATATATATATAATGTATATTTCTATGCACTATACGTAGAAAGCAGGGATGTGCGGTGAGGTAAATGGCCGAATGCATACTTTTCACACATTTCCTTGTGAATTGTGTATCCAGGAAATCTAGTTCTCCAAAAACATTCAGTATAGACATCATTACCAGTATAATCATATTTCTATTCTGTATCTCGCAGGCTGCAGTCTGACCAAGTAGAGGGGACGTCTGTGAATATTCCTGACATCAGCACAGCGACGTTCACCCTTCCGTCACTGTCCTCACTGAACATCCCCCTAGATAACGAAGAAGTGCTGGATCTTCGGGCAAGTGTAACATGGCAACACAACTTGTGTGACAACAGGAAATAAGGTTCAAGGGCTAACACAGGGTTCCAGATGTCATGGGAATATCTCAGGCTCCATTCCTTTGTTTAGTCTAATGCCAAATTGTGCATCTGATTTATGTATATCAAAACACAAACATAACGTAGGTGAAACAACATGCCAAACTTCAAACTACTGTCACGTGGACTACATTGAGCTATGGGCTACCTGGTGGTTCTTGGTGATGCTCACGCAATTACCCTTGCCCAGCAATCTTTTAGCCACCTGCAATGCTAGACTTCTCCTATAGCAGCCACCTTTCCACAGTGAATTAGGTCCACCCCGTACTCAGATGCCCCCAGATTTTATGTATGGACAAGGTGACTATTGGAGGCTGGGCAAGAGTAAATTGCAGTACGGTGAGACATTCACTGACACCACCTAGATACTGCTGCACTACACACAGGCAGAGAGAAATAACCAAATGCACAGGTTGGAATATAATCTTAACACAATCAATATGTATATGCAACAATGCACAGGGTGCTATTAGCAAGAAGACTGTATATACATGCAACAATGCACAGGATGGTATAAATAATGAATAAATGCAAAGGCAGATATCTGTGTGGAGTTCCACACAAAACCGAAACACACAGCTAGCTGGATCCGATCAGAAAATCAGTCAGACAGGGTCTCAGAATCACGGGTGTTTCACAGGCTGACAGGTTCTCACTTAGAGCAGGAACTATCACCAGCATCTGAGTCAAGCACAGGAAGAGGATTTAACAGAAGTCTTAACCAATTCCTGCTGAGAATCTATTGGTTAAGTGGGGCCCACATCACACACCCTGTACTCATTGTACTTACTAACCTGCCCATTCTGCAGGGTGATTTCCTGCGCCATTATTCTGGATCCATATTTTTCAGAAGGGAAGGGGCCCATGCGCATCTGCACACAAACTCCCTCCTATCTTATAATGCCTCTAATATATAGACAGAGAGTCATCAGGATACATTGGTAAAATTGACGCATGAATAATGAGGCATATAGCCAACACAAATGAGAATTGTAGTACACACCACTCTATAAAATAATTTTTATGTTGGGGGGAAAGAACAAGCGCAAGAAAAGAGACAAAGGGCCTGATTCATCTTTGTATGTAAAGCGACTGGGCAAAAGCACTGCAGGTGGGGCAGATTTGGGTGGGTTATATTTTTGCTGTGCAGGGTAAATACTGGCTGCTTTTGCATGTAGCCCACAAATGTTAGACTGCTTAATTTTTACACTGCAACTTAGATTTTAGTTTAAACACACCCCACCCAAGTCTGACTCTTTCTGCACATGTTACATCTGCCCCACCTGCAGTGCAACATGATTTTGCCCAGTTGCTTGCTTTTTTGCTTTACTTACAAGCAATTTAGCAATGCCTCCCCCACACAAATTAACTAAAATCCGCTTGCCAGGAGTAGGGCCTCTCTAACAAGCCCAGGCCTGAGTAATTAGTACCTGCTTCCATCAATGAATAAAAGTTGTCGGACATTGTTTAATACCTATAACCATGCAGAAAATTACTCTGAGGATTTTTTGTGTAGTAAAGCTTTTACGAAGCACGGAAATGTTATATGTACAGAGATTGGGCAATATTTGATAGCTACATTATACTTTACAAGTTAGATAGTGATGTAGCGCCACCTAGTGGAATATTAAAGTAAACCAAGAATCAGCCATATAAAAACAGAATATTAATTTGTCACTGCTGAGTAATAGATGCATGGTAGCCTGACTAATATCACTTCTGAGACTTGCATTTGCTCCTATATTTAACTTGTTAAACACTGACCCAGGGTAACTCGGCAGGAATGTCAATGGTTGGTCACCGTTGGTGTGCTGTACTTACTATAAGTACTCAGGGTTGGACTGGCCCACAGGGGTACAGGGGAAACCACCGGTGGGTCCTACTGCCTGGGGCCCACTACCTCCTCTAGGCATCAAGTTTCAGACTGTGCTGTTACTAATCTAGTACATTATCATGCATGCACTACAGTATTTACTGTATATATTTATCTCGGGGACCAACACTTGAAAAATGGTTAAGCAAACCAATGTGGCAGCTGGGCACACCCCCTCTAGAGAGTGGCCACACCCCTAAACATGGGCCTCTACCACTGTATTCCCCCGGTGGGCCCTACATGCCCCAGTCCATACTTACCTACATTTTATTTCTCCTCTCCGGGAGAAGCCCGGAGAGGAGACGCTGCAGGTGTCTTCGGGGAGCGGGGCCGGATTGTGACATCACTAAGCCCCACCCCCACATCGGGGAAATTCCGCGGGAAAGGGCGGGGCTAAAATGACGCGATTTGCGTCATTTTAACCCCTTCTCCACCCGACGGACCCCGCGAATGCGGGAGGTTATCTCTCCAACCTGCTCGCATCACTACGGTGCGAGCAGGATGCGGGAGACCTGCCCACTCTTCCGGGGGTGCGGGGGGCTACCCCAAAAAACGGGAGCCTCCCGCAGCTTCCGGGAGAGTAGGTAAATATGTCCCAGTCCGACACTGTAAGTACTGCATGCTACGTGTTTGCTCTCCGAGGAATCTACCATAACATCAATTATACCTCTATAGATCTGTACCTTTACTGTAGTGCTGATACAGGTTTCATGACATGCGCTCTCTGTTCCAGATGGTGAGTTTCTCAGTGAATCCATTCTCACAGAGTGCCACGTTTGATATCAGCGGATCTGTAGGAGGACTGAGCCTCACCAGCCTGAATGGATCAGTTATCCCCATAAAGAACCTCACGGAATACATAGAGGTGAAAAGTGAAAACCCCTTCTCATCCCTTCCCTTAACTCCCTTCCCTTTGACACATGCAGTGTTAGGAGGGGATACGGTCATTAAGTCGACACAACTTAGGATGACAGTCATTAGGTCGACCACTGAAGGTCGATACGGGCATTAGGTCAACGTGTACTAGGTCAACAGGTCAAAATGTCGACATGACTTTTTTTAAAATGTTTCACTTTTTGGACTTTTTCATACTTTACGTTCCACGTGGACTACAATTGGGAACGGTAACCTGTGCCGAGTGCAGCGGTAGAATTGATGTAGATTGCTCAGATCCGGGATGTGACTGACTGACAACTTTCTTTGGGGACCATTAATCAATGATCACATTTGCAGTGGTGTGATATTAGCAAATATGTTATGATAATTGACAATATCACTGTTATAACACGATTGGCTACTATGGCTTCCTACACATCTAATTACTTTGTACCATGAAATTATGTGTAAGAGACACAGTGAAAGGAACCGGCTAGATTTTCATAGGAGTATAAAGTTCTGATGATCTGCTTATTGGCATCACCTCTGACCTTATAGTGTTTATATGTATTACAGTGGCTAAGACAATGTAGGCAGGGGCATAACTAGAAATTTTTCTCCCCCAAGCCAAAACATTCTCTGGCGGCCCCCCCCCCCCCCCCATAATTGCCACTAGTAAAGTGATGAATCTGCGCTTGCAGCAAAAAAGGGCGTGGCCTTACTGGAATGGGTGTGGCTTTGTATAAAGGGGCGTGGCATTGCAGGAAAAGACTACCTTATACTCCAGTTTTGCAACCTGCACGCCCAGACGTTGGCCACCACAGGAAAAAAAATAATCCTGATTCATGCCCCTTATATTATTTGTCATTTTTCCTCCGTATAGTAATGCCCAGTATACATTATGCCACATACTGCAATGGCCCATAGACAGTATGCCACACACAATAATGCCCCTGACACATTATGCCACACACCGTAATGCCTGTGACACATTATGACACACACCGCATTGCCCCTTATACATTATGGCACACACTGCAATGCCCCTGATACATTATACCACATACCACAATGCCTGTGATATAGTATACCCAGTGCCGTTTCTAGCGGCGGGCGAGCCGTGCAACCGCACGGGGCGCCCGCTGCGGCACTTTGCAGGTCCTTTTCCCCCTCCTCCCCCTTCCCGAGTACTCCTGTTCGGGGGGGCGGAGTTTCGAGCAATGACGCGATTGCGTCGTGACGTCACAACGCAATCGCGTCATTCCGTGAAACTCTGCCCCCCGAACAGGAGTACCGATGACAAGAGGAGGGGAAGCCAGCTGGAAGGAGGAGGCAGCCTGGCGCGGGCCGAAGAGCGGGAAGAGCCTCTTCATACTGTATGTAAGTATTCTCTCTCTCTCTCCACCCCTCCCTCTCCCCCCACTTGACACTTGCCTGCTGTACTGTGTAAAATGGGGACACTTGCCTGCCGTACTGTGTAAAATGGGGACACTTGCCTACACTACTGTGTAAAATGGGGACACTTGCCTGCAATACTGTGTAAAATGGGGACACTTGCCTGCAATACTGTGTAAAAATGGGGACACTTGCCTGCAATACTGTGTAAAAATGGGGACACTTGCCTGCAATACTGTTTAAAATGGGGACTATTGCCTGCCGTACTGTGTAAAATGGGGACACCTGCCTGCCGCAATGTGTAAAATGGGGACTCGTGCCTGCATACTGTGTAAAATGGGGACTCTTGCCTGCCGTACTGTATAAAATGGGGACACGTGCCTGCTGTAATGTGTAAAATGGGGACTCTTGCCTGCCGTACTGTGTAAAATGGGGACACTTGCCTGCCGTACTGTGTAAAATGGGGACACGTGCCTGCCATACTGTGTAAAATGGGGACACTTGCCTGCAATACTGTGTAAAATGGGGACACGTGCCTGCCGCAATGTGTAAAATGGGAACGCGTGCCTGCCGCAATGTGTAAAATGGGAACACGTGCCTGCCGCAATGTGTAAAATGGGGACACGTGCCTGCCGCAATGTGTAAAATGGAGACTTTTTTTTCCTGTGGTGGCCGTGATGATGAGATCAGATAAGGCCACGCCCATTTTAATGAGGCCACACACCCTTGCCGGGAGCGCACGCGCTTGCTTTTTCTATCTATGGGGGGGGGGGGCGCATATATATATTTTTCATGTCAATGGGGGGGGGCGCATTTTGAAATCTTGCACTGGGAGCCAAATTGGCTAGAAACAGCCCTGAGTATGCCACACACCGTAATGCCTGTGACACACACCGCAATGCCCCTGAGACATTATACCACATACCACAATGCCCGTGATATAGTATGCCACACATTGTAATGCCTGTGACACATAATACGACATACCGCAATGTCCATGATACATTATGCCACACACCGCAAAGCCCATTACACATTTAGCCCTACAGTAAGACTTCTAATTACTTTTAAATTATCTGCTCGTTGCCAGGGGTTTCATGCTCTTGGTTCCATGCTCGTTGCCAGGGGTTTCATGCTCAGGGTGTCATGCTCGTTGCTAGGGGGTAATGCTTGTTGCCAGGGATTTCATGAGCTGGGTGTTGTGCTTGTTACCAGGGAATAATGCTTGTTGCTAGGGCTGTGCTCCCAGTGCCACATATGCCCCCAGTGCCAGATATTCCCCCACAGTGCCAGATAAAAATATACCCCCATAGTGCCAGAAACACATATGCCCCCAATGCCCCATATGTCCCCCCAGTGCCTACTATACATATGCCCCCAGTGCCAAATATGCCCCCCCAGTGCCAGGTACACACCCATCCCCCGCTGCTGTGCTGGAAGGAGGGTACAGTCTGTGAGTCCGGGAAGGAGCCGGAGGGTACAGCGCACACCTCTCCGGGTCTGTCCTGTGTCTCCAGCAGCGTGTCTGTCAAATGAAGTGCCGGTTCGTGAGCCAATCAGAGCTCACGTACCGGCAGCTGTAGCTCCTGATTGGCTGCCGGTCCGCGAGCTCTGATTGGCTCACGAACCGGCACTTCATTTGACAGACACGCCGCCGCCACCGCCGGAGACCCAGGTAGGACACAGGAGAGGCTCGCGCTGTACCCTCCGGCTCCTTCCCGAACTCACGGCAGCAATCAGTGGCGGCGCCCCCGCACCCCTGCACCTCCAATCCTCTGCAGTGGCTGCGGGGGTGGTAGTTACGCCACTGAATTTAAGCTTACATGTCCCTGTATTTAGTAAATGAGGATGTATATTTTTCTCTATTCCCAAAATGATTTGGATTTAGGGCCTAATTCAGACCTGATCGCTCGCTAGGGTTTTTTTGCAGCGCTGCGAACAGATAGTCGCCGCCAATATGGGAGTATATTATAGCTTTGCAAGTGTGTGAACGCCTGTGTAGCAGAGCTGTACCAACAAATCTTATGCAGTCTCTGCACACAGTGGTGTCCAGAGAGGGGGGAGAGGGTACAAATTACCCGGGCCCAGGTCTGATGGAGGGGCCCAGTGAGGGTCCTGTGGGTGCCCCGAGCTATCTCCCCCTTAACTGGCAGCAGCAGCTACAGCTCTTCTCCTAAGCCCAGCACACGCTGCTGACTGCTGGGCTGGAGTGTGGCCATGGTGGTGCTTAAAATACAATGTTTTCAGCAAAGAACTGCTGCGTGCAAACGGGTCGGAATGACCCCCATGGTTTTGCCCAACTGCTAACAAATTTGCTGCTGCGATCAACTCTGAATTACCCCCTATATGTCATGGCTGGCACTTTGTCCACAATACTGTGCAATTTCCGGGTGCCCTTAGTGGGATGACAGGAAGTATAAGCAGAAATACTGTGGCACTCTCGGGACTTACTAATGTAGTTATATATCTGGTGATGACCACTAATGTGCAAGTCAACATTTCAGTTTATTCAACTTTAATCATAGTAAGTCCTGAAAGTAGTGTGGCATTTCTGCATATACTATATGATGCTCCTGTGAGTGGGTGCTTCTCGTGTGCTAGACATGCCCCCAAAGTGGTGCAGCCATGTAACTAACAGGGTGTAGCCACACCCTCTGCAGGGGGGGGCCCTGGGAAGTTACTGTACCGGGGCCCAGGATTTCTCTTGGCAGCCCCTTCTTCACAGCCCAGGACTTATTCAGCCGCTGCGATCACTTCAGCCTGTTCAGGACTGGAATTGACGTCAGGAACCCTCCCTGCAAACGTTTGGACACGCCTGCGTTTTTCCAACCATCCCCTGAAAACGGTCAGTTGACACCCACAAACGCCCTCTTCCTGTCAATGTCTTTGCGATCGGCTGTGCGAATGGATTCTTCGTAAAACCCATTGCACAGCAATGCTCCGCTTTGTACCCGTGTGACACGTCTGCGCATTGCGGTGCATATGCATGCGCAGTTCTGACCTGATCGCAGCGCTGCAAAAAATGATAGCAAGGGATCAGGTCTGAATTACCCCCCATGAGCATTGCAGAGGGGGACAGATGTAACATGTGCAGAGAGAGTTAGATTTGGGTGGGGTGTGTTCAAACTGAAATCTAAATTGCACTGTACCAATAAAGTAGCCAGTATTTACCCTGCACAGAAACAATATAACCCACCCAAATCTAACTCTCTCTGCACGTTATATCTGCCCGCCGACCCCCCCCCCCTTACCCGCCCCCTGCAGTGCACATGGTTTTGCCCACTAGCTAACAAATTTGCTGCTACGATCAGGTCTAAATTACCCCCTTAATGTTAGTAGGTATTTAGAATATTTTCTATGCGTTCCTCAGTTTGTTTGGATTTCATTTTCTCGGGTATATTGACTATAGGGCCTTATTCAGGTTTGTTAGCAAACCAAAAAAGCAAGCAATTGGGCAAAACTATGTGCATGTGGGGCAGATGTAACATGTGCAGAGAGAGTTAGATTTGGGTGTGGTGTGTTCAAACTGAAATCTAAATTGCAGTGTAGAAATTAAGCAGTCAGTATATACCCTGCACAGAAACAATATAACCCACCCAAATCCAACTCTCTCTGCACAGGTTACATCTGCTGAACCTGCAGTGCACATGGTTTTGTCCAGTTGCTTGCTTTTTTGGTTTACTAACAAACCTGAATAACCCCCATAGCGCACCCTACTTTATTAATGTCATTATTGCAATGTGCCCCGACTACTAGTGGGCTCAGAGCCACCTGATATTGTGCCGCTGACCCTGGGGGACGCTATAAAAGGGTGCTCACGGACGGGTGGATATATGAGTGCACCTATCACTTGACAGACAGGTTTGGCAAGTTTATCTGCCCTCCGTCAGTCTGCCTAAGCAATAGATTGGATTTGTGGAAAGAGTGCATAGGACCAGGGAACAGTGGTTTCAGTGTATTGTTTTATACAGAAATACAATCAGTTTTTATTAAAGTTATTAAGAAACTTTGACAAAAAGGTACAGGAATATTACAATGCATCGACATATAACGTAGAATGACAAGCAACAATAGACTGTATACAGTATATGTAAAATCGTACATGAAGCCATTCAATCAAGAGGAGACAGGAACAAATCTAGACATACATTGTGTTCAGTAAAGCAGTGTCACCGATTAAATGGAAGCGGTCACAGCAGAATAACAAAGGCCCTCATTCCGAGTTGATCGCTAGCTGCTTTCGGTCGCAGCGCGGCGGTTAGGTGAAAAAGCGTCATTTCTGCGCATGCGTACGGGCCGCAGTACGCATGCGCGAAGTACTTTCACACAAAACTATGCAGTTTTACACAAGGTCAAGCAACGCTTTTCTGACGCTCTGTTGATCGGTGAGTGATTGACAGGAAGTGGGTGTTTCTGGGTGGTAACTGGCCGTTTTCAGGGAGTGTGCTAAAAAACGCAAGTGTGACAGGTAAAAACGCAGGCGTGCCTGGGGAAACGGGGGAGTGGCTGGCCGAACGGGAGAGTGGCTGGCAGGGCGTGTTTGTGACGTCAAAGCAGGAACTAAACTGTCTGCAGTGATCGCAAGGTAGGAGTAGGTTTGGAGCTGCTCAGAAACTGCACTTCTGCTAAGCTAAGATAAACTCCCAGAAGGCGGCGGCTTAGCGTTTGCAATTCTGCTAAGCTAAGATACACTCCCAGAGGGCGGTGGCCTAGCGTGTGCGATGCTGCTAAAAGCAGCTAGAGAGCGATCAACTCAGAACGAGGGCCAAAGTTTCAAATTTTATCCATAAAATAAAACTATAAATCCTAGTAACCCAATCAAAAAATAAAAATAACGAAAGGAAGCAAGAAGAAGACAGTTAATAAAAATAGAAGAAGACTAGTGAAAAGAGAAGAAGAAGAAAGTCAGATTAGAGCCAGAAATTATGAACTTGCAGTGGGGGTTGAAAGAAAGAAATCGGGAAACCCTGAAAAACGGGTGTAAGACATCAAACATTTTAAATCTGTCCTAATTCTATTTGTGTGTTCATTGCTATTTGTGTCTGTGTAACATAACGTCTCCATACTGATGTATTATCACAGATAATATTACCCAGGAATTCCACGGCTGACGGAGAGAAAAGCCTTTTGTCCCTGGCTAATTTCACGTCCCTCCTGGTAAATGTAACATCGGCCAGCATGCCTCTTGTTATTCATCTGGAACTCAGCGAGGACATACCCCTGGCCCTGTACCTTGGGTACGAGTATCATCCAAACCAGACAAACTATGACATTGATGTTCATCTGTCTAAAGGACAATACTCTGGAGGTGAGAGTACATATATTGCTCTGTTACACAAAGGGGGCGACCCGGCACCGGTCTGAAAATAGTTTTTGATTACAGAAAAACCAAATTTGGACAATTTTCAAGTAAAATCTTTAATATAATGTCCAGTTTGGGGGTGCGCCCAGAGCCAGTGACATATGCATAAACAAAAGGGAGAAAGAAGAAGGCTCTTGTGTGGGCGCACTCATTAATGGTAGTTAAATAACTAGAATGAATAACACTAGGTTGATTAGTCAGCAGATAAAACAAAATTTATTTGGAAATATTAAGAATATAATTGCCCCTGGTTGAGGAGATGTGAATGATCCCTGATAAAAATGTTCTGGTCCTGCCTCAGGAAATGAGATGGAGAGGGGTAGAGACACTGCAAGTCATAAACCCTTTCTCACCCGGCCAGTACAGATGATCTGTATTAATGAGATCAATACAGTCAATTGATTTTAGATTCTGTCATAATCCTAATGAAGGAATAACAGCTGTTATGGCAATAAGTAATAATAGAAACAAATCAAAGGATATACCAGGGTAAAGAAAAAAAAGGATAGGAACAAATGGTGATGCTGCTGTTGGAGTCACATACCACACATCATATGCAATGATTGATGTTCTACAACACTGAGTATTCCCTGTGAGTCTCCACCTCAGGTACTAACTCAGCCCACACTGTTTCGCTTCCAAGATCGGACGAGATCGGGCATTAGCAGTGTGGTTTGATAGTAGAAGGATTTGGTCAGACGTCCAATGAGAGTGCACCTATATAGGGGGGGATAATTAGCTGGGTCTTATAGATATAGTGTGGATCTGCTTTTTGTGTTAGACAGGAGACATCAAGTCCCACACCGGTGGTATTGTGTCCCTGGATCACAAATGAGAGTCCACGAAAAAGGAAGATATATAGATTTATGAAAAAAACGAAGATATATAGATTTATGAAAAAAACCCTAAAAAGGATAATGGAGATCAATTAGGCTGTAGTTATTAGGAACGGGTGATAAAAATTACCCGTCCGTATAGATACAAATGGATAAAGAAACACGGATCAAGAAATTTTTTTATATATATGTGTACATTGGTACTGGTGTAAGGAACAGAAAATATGTCAAAGATAATTGTAGATACAAATAAATAGTACTGGTATATGCAATGAAATAATCACTAGTGACATGGGTGTCATTAGAAACACTTTGTGTGAATTGGAGCTGTTATAATCATTAGGATATAGGGAAATAGACATGAAATTCTCATATAACCCATGCAGCAATATGACAACAGGATCTGCAGGAGGAAAGTCAAAGAAGAATGCAGTATTTCTTTCCTAAAAATGCAGTTTTTAATCCTGATGCAATAAACTAAGATGCATAAGCCTGGAAAAAGGCATAAATGAAGCTGCACGGATATAGATACAATTTCTATGACAGCTGGGCAAAAATTAGCCCAAAATGGCAGGATGGAATGATCTGACCTGAGGCTAGGAGTGAATCACTTGCAGTTGGACAAAACAGGACCCATTGGAATGGAAAACATGTTTCACCCCTGTGGGGCTTGCTCACTTCCTGGGTCTGTGTGTGAAAAGCTAGGAGATTTATACCTCCTGATTAGGACTGTATCCAATGAAAAAGGAGGCTGGGTAATTGGTGTGAGTGGATGCTGTGAACAGCTGATATCTGCAGCCAGGGGAAGTGCTGGGACGGAAAGGAAACACTGAGGTCCGCGGCGCCATTTTGGAAGAGGGCAGTTAGCCCTTAGTTGTATGGCCATGGTTCTATAATGATGAAAATATAAATAAAATAAAAATAAATATAAATGAACGAAGAACAGACCTGGTGTGCAGTGTGCGATAGGTCTGCGACTGGACTGTATATGAAAATGGACCTGAAAAAAGGAGTCCATTGCTTGCGGCCACGTGATCGCAGCAGTCTGAGGTGACTGACATGGCCTGACCCTCTGCCCTGTCAGCATTCACCGGGCAGCGTACATATAGGCGATTAGTGCGCCTTCAGATATAATAGCTGTCAGCGGTGTTTTTAGGTCCAAAAGGACGGAACAAAAACCGCCATTTTGGAATGGGGCAGATATGCCTTCGCCGAGCGACCAATGGGATACCGTTAGTGGGCTGGTTCAATGCGACCGCCGGGCAAAGTGTATAAGTGATTAGTGCACCTGCTGAGATGATAGCTGTGGGCGGACTAGGGGGGAAAAAAACATTATCGACCATTTTAGAGTGGGGCAATTATGCCCTTGTATGCTATTAGGATATTATTGATAAGCAGATTGGATATGGCATAAGATGTGGTATATATGGGTATGTTGGGGATATGGGATGTGAAGGGATGTGACTATGGAAGTAGATGGACGGTTGTGATTGGCGATGGTAGTGACATGGGATTGTTTAGGCTGCGATTTGGGACGTGAAGTAAAGGAACGGATAGACTGGTGATGTGTGCCATGGTGTGTGCATGATTTGGTTGGGGCAAGTGAGTTGACAGGTGGGATGGGCTGTGGAGCGAAGGAAAATGGATAGGTATATGGGGAGGGAAATGGGGGGGGGGAAAGAGGGGGGGGGTGTTTTGGTTGGTGGGTGGGGGTAGGGGGGGGGTTTATTATTTGGGGGGGGGGAGAAAAGGGGGGGGGGGTTTGTATAGGGGTTAGGGGGTGGGAGGGGTGTGTGTTAAGGGGGGTAGGAGGGTTTGTTTAATTTGTAGGGGGGGGGGTGTTTTAAGTAAGTTTTTATGGGGGGGAAAAAGAAGGGGGGGGGGAAAGGTTGGGGAGTGGGGGAGTGAAAGTGGGAGGGAGGTGCTGGGTATTAATGGTGGGCTGGGTGGGTGGGTTGGAGTGTGGGGGAAAGGGGAATTAATTAGGGGGGATTTAGGGTGTTAAAGGGGGAAAAAAAAAAAAAAAAAAAGGGGGAGGAGAGGAAAGTGAGGTTAGGGGAATAGTGCGGGGGGCTAGTGGGATGAGGTGGTTAGAAATTGTGACAAATGAACATAAAAGCGGGTTAAAATTATTAAAATACCAAATTGTGGTAACTGATTACTAGATGTGTTGATGGGGTGTAGGTTTTACAAGAAAGCCCCATAATTGATATTCTCATTGAGTCCCAATGGTTTTAGGCTGCCCAGACGGAAAATCCATTCGCTTTCTCTTTTTAATAGTTCTTGAGTAATATCACCTCCACGGATGCCCAACTTAATAAGATCAAGACAAAAAACTTTCAGATCCTTGGTTGATCCTTTATGAGTGGAGTAGAAGTGTCTGGCGACTGAAGTAAGTTGTTTCATTCTGGTGATATCGTGTTGAGCATTCCTGATATTTCCCATGTGTTCTAAAATCCTCTCCTTCAATTTTCTGGTGGTCATGCCTATGTATTTGAGGTCACAGCTGCAGGTTAGACAATAAATTACTGTCTGTGAGTTGCAGTTAAAGAAATGTTGTATCTTGACCGATTGTCCATATCTATCAGTAACTGCATTGTTACGTAGAATATGTGGACATAATTTGCAGTGACCACAGGGGAAGGTACCAGTTGTCTGCGGTTTTTTGGAGGTGGAAGTCATGAAGTGACTGCGGACCACATGATCCTTGATATTTTTTGACCTGCGCCAGCTCATTTGAACTGGAGTATTGGCGTATGGTGCCAGGTCCGGATCTAATTGTAATACCGGTAGATGCTTGGATATGGCGTTTTGAAGCATTCGCCATTCTGGGCAAAAGGTGCCAATAAACCTGATGTTTTCTTCTTGTACGGGTTTTTCCTTGATTTTTCTGAAAATGAGATCTTCTCTTTTGATCGTCTTAGTGGCTGAATAGGCACGTTTGAGCGAACGTTTGCTGTAGCCTCTGGTCAGAAGACGATTGGTTAGTTCCCAGCTTTTCTTGTGAAATACCGAGTCTTCCGAGCAGTTCCTTCTTAGACGCAGGTACTCCCCCTTGGGAATGTTTTCAATTGTTGGGGGAAAATGTGAACTAGTTTGGTGGAGAAGGCTGTTGGTTGCCGTTTCTTTGCGGTATAGTTCAGTTGCCAAAAAACCTGTGTTGGATTTGTAGATATTGAGATCCAGAAAGGGGACCGTTTCTGAGCTGATGGTGTATGTGAGTACTATATTGAGATCATTAGTGTTGAGCAATTTGATGAATTCTGTTAGTAGTTCTTTGTTACCATCCCAAATGATGAAAATGTCGTCAATGTAGCGAAGCCACATGACGATGTGTGAGATGTATTTTTCATTGGCAGAATTGAAGACGGTACAATGTTCCCACCATCCAAGGAAAAGGTTGGCATAAGTGGGCGCACAAGCTGCGCCCATTGCTGTCCCTCTTATTTGTAGGTAAAATTGATCTTTGAAGACAAAGTAATTTTTGGCAAGAACAAAGTGAAGTAACTGTTGGAGAAAGTTGGAGAAATCACTTTCTCCTCCTTGATCAAGAAAAAATTTAACTGCTGTGAGGCCATGGTGATGGCTAATGCTCGTGTATAGGGCCTCCACATCACACGTCACCAGCAAGAAATTATTTTCAAAATGTATATCATGAATTTTTCTTAGAAGGTCTGCTGTGTCTTGTAAGTATGATGGTAATGAGAGTACAAATTCTCGGAGATGTAGGTCAAGGAATCGACTGGGTTTTTCCAAAAGTCCTCCGTTACCTGACATAATTGGTCTGCCAGGGGGATGTTCTACGTCCTTATGTATTTTGGGTAATAGGTAGAATGTGGGTGTTTTTTGGATTTTGAACTGTTAGGTATTTGAATTCTTGTTGTGTGATAGTACCTCTTGTTGCTGTGTCCTGAATCAGGTGGTTATAAGACTGAAGGAAATCCGAAGTGGGATTGCCCAAAAGCTTCTTATAACAAGTGGTATTGTCTAATTGGCGTCGAGCTTCCGTGATATACATTTGCTGTGGCCAAATGACAATATTGCCCCCCTTGTCTGATGGTTTGATGATAACGTCCCTCCAGCTTTGAAGTTCTTGTAATGCCCTTCTCTCATGGAATTTGAGATTGGAGGGGAAACGATGTATGTTCTTCTTAGTCTGGGTATATATGTTATCAAATTCTTTGGAGACTAAGTTAAGAAAGACTCGAATTTCGGGGCTGTTCTGATCCGGAGGGAAAAAGGAGGACTTGGGTCTACATGTAGGTCTAGAGGTAGAGGCTTCATTATCTGCTGATTCCATGTGGAGATCTTCTAGAATGGTAAGGGCGTTGAGGTCCTCCATGGATAAATCGGGATCAGGTGTATTGGCAAAATTTCTATTTTTTGAGAAAAATTTCTTCAGGAGGAGTTTTCTACCATAAAGTCGAAGGTCTTTTTCCCACATAAATCGGTCAAAAGATCGGGAAGGTGAGAAAGAGAGTCCCTTGGTAAGTATGGTCATATGATCTGAAGATAAGATTTTGTCAGATAAATTGATGACTTGTAATTGGCCTGTGGAGGCCAGATCTACCGTGTTGTCTTTCTCTGTCTCACAGGATATCTCGGGTTCCGGGGTATATCCCAATCTGAGTTTCTTGGGTTGTCTCTTCTGTCCCCCTCGCCTTGTCTTCCTCGTGATTTGAGGCGGCCTCTCCCTCTCTGGCCTCGTTCTAAAAAACGTGGGGAGAATTCTTCAGTGTCTTCTCGATCAAAGTTTTCACTAGCCGAGTCGCCGCTATTTGAGGATTCGAATTCTGATAGTGTGGGGTCCTCCCGTGTTTTTTTACTGTTGTTCCTGTTGTTAGGGGGTGGCGGGTTCCACCTGAAAACGTCTCCTTTGGAAAAGTCTCTCTTATCCCGCATAAACTTTCCTCGTTTACGGTCTACAATGTTGCGTTCATAGTTGTCGATCTCTTTTTTGAATTTTTCAAAGGCAGTCTGAAAATTCGAATCCTTTTCCCAAGTCTCCAGGGTCTTTCCCAAATCTGCGATTTCTTTTTCCACCTGATCAATTACTAGAGTGTCGTGTTTTATTAGTATATGTAATAATTCGTTAGAACATTTCAGAAGGGCTGTTTCCCATTCTGTTTTTAAATTGTCCGTCGCGAGCGGAAAAGAGGGGAAGATCTTGGGTCTTAGGCCTCTTGGTGCAATTTTATGTTTTACATAATTTTCTAGAGTGGTTACATCCCACGATAGGCGAACTCTTCTCTGTAAGTTCTTCTGTAATTTGGAAAAACTTGTTTTCCAATCACTGCTTAAAGAGGTTGGTTCCGATGTCTCAGAAAATGGATCACCAAAATTGTCCAGGTTTTGGCGTCTTGTTAATTCATTTTTTAGGGAAAATGTGGTCATAATTGAGTATGATATTGTCGTAAGTAGATGTCCACAGTGCAAGGGTGAATGAGAATTATTGTTTGTTTTTTATTTTTGGGGATCACGGGCCAAAAAAGGTTAATAAGTGTGAGAATAGAAAATGATAATGGACCGTGCCTATGGGTCAGAGGCTGATGTATTCACCAGCATAGAATAATAACTGTTACACAAAGGGGGCGACCCGGCACCGGTCTGAAAATAGTTTTTGATTACAGAAAAACCAAATTTGGACAATTTTCAAGTAAAATCTTTAATATAATGTCCAGTTTGGGGGTGCGCCCAGAGCCAGTGACATATGCATAAACAAAAGGGAGAAAGAAGAAGGCTCTTGTGTGGGCGCACTCATTAATGGTAGTTAAATAACTAGAATGAATAACACTAGGTTGATTAGTCAGCAGATAAAACAAAATTTATTTGGAAATATTAAGAATATAATTGCCCCTGGTTGAGGAGATGTGAATGATCCCTGATAAAAATGTTCTGGTCCTGCCTCAGGAAATGAGATGGAGAGGGGTAGAGACACTGCAAGTCATAAACCCTTTCTCACCCGGCCAGTACAGATGATCTGTATTAATGAGATCAATTAAGTCAATTGATTTTAGATTCTGTCATAATCCTAATGAAGGAATAACAGCTGTTATGGCAATAAGTAATAATAGAAATAAATCAAAGGATATACCAGGGTAAAGAAAAAAAAGGATAGGAACAAATGGTGATGCTGCTGTTGGAGTCACATACCACACATCATATGCAATGATTGATGTTCTACAACACTGAGTATTCCCTGTGAGTCTCCACCTCAGGTACTAACTCAGCCCACACTGTTTCGCTTCCAAGATCGGACGAGATCGGGCATTAGCAGTGTGGTTTGATAGTAGAAGGATTTGGTCAGACGTCCAATGAGAGTGCACCTATATAGGGGGGGATAATTAGCTGGGTCTTATAGATATAGTGTGGATCTGCTTTTTGTGTTAGACAGGAGACATCAAGTCCCACACCGGTGGTATTGTGTCCCTGGATCACAAATGAGAGTCCACGAAAAAGGAAGATATATAGATTTATGAAAAAAACGAAGATATATAGATTTATGAAAAAAACCCTAAAAAGGATAATGGAGATCAATTAGGCTGTAGTTATTAGGAACGGGTGATAAAAATTACCCGTCCGTATAGATACAAATGGATAAAGAAACACGGATCAAGAAATTTTTTTATATATATGTGTACATTGGTACTGGTGTAAGGAACAGAAAATATGTCAAAGATAATTGTAGATACAAATAAATAGTACTGGTATATGCAATGAAATAATCACTAGTGACACAAGAGGCCTAAGACCCAAGATCTTCCCCTCTTTTCCGCTCGCGACGGACAATTTAAAAACAGAATGGGAAACAGCCCTTCTGAAATGTTCTAACGAATTATTACATATACTAACAAAACACGACACTCTAGTAATTGATCAGGTGGAAAAAGAAATCGCAGATTTGGGAAAGACCCTGGAGACTTGGGAAAAGGATTCGAATTTTCAGACTGCCTTTGAAAAATTCAAAAAAGAGATCGACAACTATGAACGCAACATTGTAGACCGTAAACGAGGAAAGTTTATGCGGGATAAGAGAGACTTTTCCAAAGGAGACGTTTTCAGGTGGAACCCGCCACCCCCTAACAACAGGAACAACAGTAAAAAAACACGGGAGGACCCCACACTATCAGAATTCGAATCCTCAAATAGCGGCGACTCGGCTAGTGAAAACTTTGATCGAGAAGACACTGAAGAATTCTCCCCACGTTTTTTAGAACGAGGCCAGAGAGGGAGAGGCCGCCTCAAATCACGAGGAAGACAAGGCGAGGGGGACAGAAGAGACAACCCAAGAAACTCAGATTGGGATATACCCCGGAACCCGAGATATCCTGTGAGACAGAGAAAGACAACACGGTAGATCTGGCCTCCACAGGCCAATTACAAGTCATCAATTTATCTGACAAAATCTTATCTTCAGATCATATGACCATACTTACCAAGGGACTCTCTTTCTCACCTTCCCGATCTTTTGACCGATTTATGTGGGAAAAAGACCTTCGACTTTATGGTAGAAAACTCCTCCTGAAGAAATTTTTCTCAAAAAATAGAAATTTTGCCAATACACCTGATCCCGATTTATCCATGGAGGACCTCAACGCCCTTACCATTCTAGAAGATCTCCACATGGAATCAGCAGATAATGAAGCCTCTACCTCTAGACCTACATGTAGACCCAAGTCCTCCTTTTTCCCTCCGGATCAGAACAGCCCCGAAATTCGAGTCTTTCTTAACTTAGTCTCCAAAGAATTTGATAACATATATACCCAGACTAAGAAGAACATACATCGTTTCCCCTCCAATCTCAAATTCCATGAGAGAAGGGCATTACAAGAACTTCAAAGCTGGAGGGACGTTATCATCAAACCATCAGACAAGGGGGGCAATATTGTCATTTGGCCACAGCAAATGTATATCACGGAAGCTCGACGCCAATTAGACAATACCACTTGTTATAAGAAGCTTTTGGGCAATCCCACTTCGGATTTCCTTCAGTCTTATAACCACCTGATTCAGGACACAGCAACAAGAGGTACTATCACACAACAAGAATTCAAATACCTAACAGTTCAAAATCCAAAAACACCCACATTCTACCTATTACCCAAAATACATAAGGACGTAGAACATCCCCCTGGCAGACCAATTATGTCAGGTAACGGAGGACTTTTGGAAAAACCCAGTCGATTCCTTGACCTACATCTCCGAGAATTTGTACTCTCATTACCATCATACTTACAAGACACAGCAGACCTTCTAAGAAAAATTCATGATATACATTTTGAAAATAATTTCTTGCTGGTGACGTGTGATGTGGAGGCCCTATACACGAGCATTAGCCATCACCATGGCCTCACAGCAGTTAAATTTTTTCTTGATCAAGGAGGAGAAAGTGATTTCTCCAACTTTCTCCAACAGTTACTTCACTTTGTTCTTGCCAAAAATTACTTTGTCTTCAAAGATCAATTTTACCTACAAATAAGAGGGACAGCAATGGGCGCAGCTTGTGCGCCCACTTATGCCAACCTTTTCCTTGGATGGTGGGAACATTGTACCGTCTTCAATTCTGCCAATGAAAAATACATCTCACACATCGTCATGTGGCTTCGCTACATTGACGACATTTTCATCATTTGGGATGGTAACAAAGAACTACTAACAGAATTCATCAAATTGCTCAACACTAATGATCTCAATATAGTACTCACATACACCATCAGCTCAGAAACGGTCCCCTTTCTGGATCTCAATATCTACAAATCCAACACAGGTTTTTTGGCAACTGAACTATACCGCAAAGAAACGGCAACCAACAGCCTTCTCCACCAAACTAGTTCACATTTTCCCCCAACAATTGAAAACATTCCCAAGGGGGAGTACCTGCGTCTAAGAAGGAACTGCTCGGAAGACTCGGTATTTCACAAGAAAAGCTGGGAACTAACCAATCGTCTTCTGACCAGAGGCTACAGCAAACGTTCGCTCAAACGTGCCTATTCAGCCACTAAGACGATCAAAAGAGAAGATCTCATTTTCAGAAAAATCAAGGAAAAACCCGTACAAGAAGAAAACATCAGGTTTATTGGCACCTTTTGCCCAGAATGGCGAATGCTTCAAAACGCCATATCCAAGCATCTACCGGTATTACAATTAGATCCGGACCTGGCACCATACGCCAATACTCCAGTTCAAATGAGCTGGCGCAGGTCAAAAAATATCAAGGATCATGTGGTCCGCAGTCACTTCATGACTTCCACCTCCAAAAAACCGCAGACAACTGGTACCTTCCCCTGTGGTCACTGCAAATTATGTCCACATATTCTACGTAACAATGCAGTTACTGATAGATATGGACAATCGGTCAAGATACAACATTTCTTTAACTGCAACTCACAGACAGTAATTTATTGTCTAACCTGCAGCTGTGACCTCAAATACATAGGCATGACCACCAGAAAATTGAAGGAGAGGATTTTAGAACACATGGGAAATATCAGGAATGCTCAACACGATATCACCAGAATGAAACAACTTACTTCAGTCGCCAGACACTTCTACTCCACTCATAAAGGATCAACCAAGGATCTGAAAGTTTTTTGTCTTGATCTTATTAAGTTGGGCATCCGTGGAGGTGATATTACTCAAGAACTATTAAAAAGAGAAAGCGAATGGATTTTCCATCTGGGCAGCCTAAAACCATTGGGACTCAATGAGAATATCAATTATGGGGCTTTCTTGTAAAACCTACACCCCATCAACACATCTAGTAATCAGTTACCACAATTTGGTATTTTAATAATTTTAACCCGCTTTTATGTTCATTTGTCACAATTTCTAACCACCTCATCCCACTAGCCCCCCGCACTATTCCCCTAACCTCACTTTCCTCTCCTCCCCCTTTTTTTTTTTTTTTTCCCCCTTTAACACCCTAAATCCCCCCTAATTAATTCCCCTTTCCCCCACACTCCAACCCACCCACCCAGCCCACCATTAATACCCAGCACCTCCCTCCCACTTTCACTCCCCCACTCCCCAACCTTTCCCCCCCCCCTTCTTTTCCCCCCCCATAAAAACTTACTTAAAACACCCCCCCCCCTACAAATTAAACAAACCCTCCTACCCCCCTTAACACCCCCCCCTCCCACCCCCTAACCCCTATACAAACCCCCCCCCTTTTCTCCCCCCCCCCCCCAAAATAATAAACACCCCCCCTACCCCCACCCACCAACCAAAACACCCCCCCCCCCTCTTCCCCCCCCCCCATTTCCCTCCCCATATACCTATCCATTTTCCTTCGCTCCACAGCCCATCCCACCTGTCAACTCACTTGCCCCAACCAAATCATGCACACACCATGGCACACATCACCAGTCTATCCGTTCCTTTACTTCACGTCCCAAATCGCAGCCTAAACAATCCCATGTCACTACCATCGCCAATCACAACCGTCCATCTACTTCCATAGTCACATCCCTTCACATCCCATATCCCCAACATACCCATATATACCACATCTTATGCCATATCCAATCTGCTTATCAATAATATCCTAATAGCATACAAGGGCATAATTGCCCCACTCTAAAATGGTCGATAATGTTTTTTTTCCCCCCTAGTCCGCCCACAGCTATCATCTCAGCAGGTGCACTAATCACTTATACACTTTGCCCGGCGGTCGCATTGAACCAGCCCACTAACGGTATCCCATTGGTCGCTCGGCGAAGGCATATCTGCCCCATTCCAAAATGGCGGTTTTTGTTCCGTCCTTTTGGACCTAAAAACACCGCTGACAGCTATTATATCTGAAGGCGCACTAATCGCCTATATGTACGCTGCCCGGTGAATGCTGACAGGGCAGAGGGTCAGGCCATGTCAGTCACCTCAGACTGCTGCGATCACGTGGCCGCAAGCAATGGACTCCTTTTTTCAGGTCCATTTTCATATACAGTCCAGTCGCAGACCTATCGCACACTGCACACCAGGTCTGTTCTTCGTTCATTTATATTTATTTTTATTTTATTTATATTTTCATCATTATAGAACCATGGCCATACAACTAAGGGCTAACTGCCCTCTTCCAAAATGGCGCCGCGGACCTCAGTGTTTCCTTTCCGTCCTCTGCACTTCCCCTGGCTGCAGATATCAGCTGTTCACAGCATCCACTCACACCAATTACCCTTTTTCATTGGATACAGTCCTAATCAGGAGGTATAAATCTCCTAGCTTTTCACACACAGACCCAGGAAGTGAGCAAGCCCCACAGGGGTGAAACATGTTTTCCATTCCAATGGGTCCTGTTTTGTCCAACTGCAAGTGATTCACTCCTAGCCTCAGGTCAGATCATTCCATCCTGCCATTTTGGGCTAATTTTTGCCCAGCTGTCATAGAAATTGTATCTATATCCGTGCAGCTTCATTTATGCCTTTTTCCAGGCTTATGCATCTTAGTTTATTGCATCAGGATTAAAAACTGCATTTTTAGGAAAGAAATACTGCATTCTTCTTTGACTTTCCTCCTGCAGATCCTGTTGTCATATTGCTGCATGGGTTATATGAGAATTTCATGTCTATTTCCCTATATCCTAATGATTATAACAGCTCCAATTCACACAAAGTGTTTCTAATGACACCCATGTCACTAGTGATTATTTCATTGCATATACCAGTACTATTTATTTGTATCTACAATTATCTTTGACATATTTTCTGTTCCTTACACCAGTACCAATGTACACATATATATAAAAAAATTTCTTGATCCGTGTTTCTTTATCCATTTGTATCTATACGGACGGGTAATTTTTATCACCCGTTCCTAATAACTACAGCCTAATTGATCTCCATTATCCTTTTTAGGTTTTTTTTCATAAATCTATATATCTTCGTTTTTTTCATAAATCTATATATCTTCCTTTTTCGTGGACTCTCATTTGTGATCCAGGGACACAATACCACCGGTGTGGGACTTGATGTCTCCTGTCTAACACAAAAAGCAGATCCACACTATATCTATAAGACCCAGCTAATTATCCCCCCCTATATAGGTGCACTCTCATTGGACGTCTGACCAAATCCTTCTACTATCAAACCACACTGCTAATGCCCGATCTCGTCCGATCTTGGAAGCGAAACAGTGTGGGCTGAGTTAGTACCTGAGGTGGAGACTCACAGGGAATACTCAGTGTTGTAGAACATCAATCATTGCATATGATGTGTGGTATGTGACTCCAACAGCAGCATCACCATTTGTTCCTATCCTTTTTTTTCTTTACCCTGGTATATCCTTTGATTTGTTTCTATTATTACTTATTGCCATAACAGCTGTTATTCCTTCATTAGGATTATGACAGAATCTAAAATCAATTGACTTAATTGATCTCATTAATACAGATCATCTGTACTGGCCGGGTGAGAAAGGGTTTATGACTTGCAGTGTCTCTACCCCTCTCCATCTCATTTCCTGAGGCAGGACCAGAACATTTTTATCAGGGATCATTCACATCTCCTCAACCAGGGGCAATTATATTCTTAATATTTCCAAATAAATTTTGTTTTATCTGCTGACTAATCAACCTAGTGTTATTCATTCTAGTTATTTAACTACCATTAATGAGTGCGCCCACACAAGAGCCTTCTTCTTTCTCCCTTTTGTTTATGCATATGTCACTGGCTCTGGGCGCACCCCCAAACTGGACATTATATTAAAGATTTTACTTGAAAATTGTCCAAATTTGGTTTTTCTGTAATCAAAAACTATTTTCAGACCGGTGCCGGGTCGCCCCCTTTGTGTAACAGTTATTATTCTATGCTGGTGAATACATCAGCCTCTGACCCATAGGCACGGTCCATTATCATTTTCTATTCTCACACTTATTAACCTTTTTTGGCCCGTGATCCCCAAAAATAAAAAACAAACAATAATTCTCATTCACCCTTGCACTGTGGACATCTACTTACGACAATATCATACTCAATTATGACCACATTTTCCCTAAAAAATGAATTAACAAGACGCCAAAACCTGGACAATTTTGGTGATCCATTTTCTGAGACATCGGAACCAACCTCTTTAAGCAGTGATTGGAAAACAAGTTTTTCCAAATTACAGAAGAACTTACAGAGAAGAGTTCGCCTATCGTGGGATGTAACCACTCTAGAAAATTATGTAAAACATAAAATTGCACCAAGAGGCCTAAGACCCAAGATCTTCCCCTCTTTTCCGCTCGCGACGGACAATTTAAAAACAGAATGGGAAACAGCCCTTCTGAAATGTTCTAACGAATTATTACATATACTAATAAAACACGACACTCTAGTAATTGATCAGGTGGAAAAAGAAATCGCAGATTTGGGAAAGACCCTGGAGACTTGGGAAAAGGATTCGAATTTTCAGACTGCCTTTGAAAAATTCAAAAAAGAGATCGACAACTATGAACGCAACATTGTAGACCGTAAACGAGGAAAGTTTATGCGGGATAAGAGAGACTTTTCCAAAGGAGACGTTTTCAGGTGGAACCCGCCACCCCCTAACAACAGGAACAACAGTAAAAAAACACGGGAGGACCCCACACTATCAGAATTCGAATCCTCAAATAGCGGCGACTCGGCTAGTGAAAACTTTGATCGAGAAGACACTGAAGAATTCTCCCCACGTTTTTTAGAACGAGGCCAGAGAGGGAGAGGCCGCCTCAAATCACGAGGAAGACAAGGCGAGGGGGACAGAAGAGACAACCCAAGAAACTCAGATTGGGATATACCCCGGAACCCGAGATATCCTGTGAGACAGAGAAAGACAACACGGTAGATCTGGCCTCCACAGGCCAATTACAAGTCATCAATTTATCTGACAAAATCTTATCTTCAGATCATATGACCATACTTACCAAGGGACTCTCTTTCTCACCTTCCCGATCTTTTGACCGATTTATGTGGGAAAAAGACCTTCGACTTTATGGTAGAAAACTCCTCCTGAAGAAATTTTTCTCAAAAAATAGAAATTTTGCCAATACACCTGATCCCGATTTATCCATGGAGGACCTCAACGCCCTTACCATTCTAGAAGATCTCCACATGGAATCAGCAGATAATGAAGCCTCTACCTCTAGACCTACATGTAGACCCAAGTCCTCCTTTTTCCCTCCGGATCAGAACAGCCCCGAAATTCGAGTCTTTCTTAACTTAGTCTCCAAAGAATTTGATAACATATATACCCAGACTAAGAAGAACATACATCGTTTCCCCTCCAATCTCAAATTCCATGAGAGAAGGGCATTACAAGAACTTCAAAGCTGGAGGGACGTTATCATCAAACCATCAGACAAGGGGGGCAATATTGTCATTTGGCCACAGCAAATGTATATCACGGAAGCTCGACGCCAATTAGACAATACCACTTGTTATAAGAAGCTTTTGGGCAATCCCACTTCGGATTTCCTTCAGTCTTATAACCACCTGATTCAGGACACAGCAACAAGAGGTACTATCACACAACAAGAATTCAAATACCTAACAGTTCAAAATCCAAAAACACCCACATTCTACCTATTACCCAAAATACATAAGGACGTAGAACATCCCCCTGGCAGACCAATTATGTCAGGTAACGGAGGACTTTTGGAAAAACCCAGTCGATTCCTTGACCTACATCTCCGAGAATTTGTACTCTCATTACCATCATACTTACAAGACACAGCAGACCTTCTAAGAAAAATTCATGATATACATTTTGAAAATAATTTCTTGCTGGTGACGTGTGATGTGGAGGCCCTATACACGAGCATTAGCCATCACCATGGCCTCACAGCAGTTAAATTTTTTCTTGATCAAGGAGGAGAAAGTGATTTCTCCAACTTTCTCCAACAGTTACTTCACTTTGTTCTTGCCAAAAATTACTTTGTCTTCAAAGATCAATTTTACCTACAAATAAGAGGGACAGCAATGGGCGCAGCTTGTGCGCCCACTTATGCCAACCTTTTCCTTGGATGGTGGGAACATTGTACCGTCTTCAATTCTGCCAATGAAAAATACATCTCACACATCGTCATGTGGCTTCGCTACATTGACGACATTTTCATCATTTGGGATGGTAACAAAGAACTACTAACAGAATTCATCAAATTGCTCAACACTAATGATCTCAATATAGTACTCACATACACCATCAGCTCAGAAACGGTCCCCTTTCTGGATCTCAATATCTACAAATCCAACACAGGTTTTTTGGCAACTGAACTATACCGCAAAGAAACGGCAACCAACAGCCTTCTCCACCAAACTAGTTCACATTTTCCCCCAACAATTGAAAACATTCCCAAGGGGGAGTACCTGCGTCTAAGAAGGAACTGCTCGGAAGACTCGGTATTTCACAAGAAAAGCTGGGAACTAACCAATCGTCTTCTGACCAGAGGCTACAGCAAACGTTCGCTCAAACGTGCCTATTCAGCCACTAAGACGATCAAAAGAGAAGATCTCATTTTCAGAAAAATCAAGGAAAAACCCGTACAAGAAGAAAACATCAGGTTTATTGGCACCTTTTGCCCAGAATGGCGAATGCTTCAAAACGCCATATCCAAGCATCTACCGGTATTACAATTAGATCCGGACCTGGCACCATACGCCAATACTCCAGTTCAAATGAGCTGGCGCAGGTCAAAAAATATCAAGGATCATGTGGTCCGCAGTCACTTCATGACTTCCACCTCCAAAAAACCGCAGACAACTGGTACCTTCCCCTGTGGTCACTGCAAATTATGTCCACATATTCTACGTAACAATGCAGTTACTGATAGATATGGACAATCGGTCAAGATACAACATTTCTTTAACTGCAACTCACAGACAGTAATTTATTGTCTAACCTGCAGCTGTGACCTCAAATACATAGGCATGACCACCAGAAAATTGAAGGAGAGGATTTTAGAACACATGGGAAATATCAGGAATGCTCAACACGATATCACCAGAATGAAACAACTTACTTCAGTCGCCAGACACTTCTACTCCACTCATAAAGGATCAACCAAGGATCTGAAAGTTTTTTGTCTTGATCTTATTAAGTTGGGCATCCGTGGAGGTGATATTACTCAAGAACTATTAAAAAGAGAAAGCGAATGGATTTTCCGTCTGGGCAGCCTAAAACCATTGGGACTCAATGAGAATATCAATTATGGGGCTTTCTTGTAAAACCTACACCCCATCAACACATCTAGTAATCAGTTACCACAATTTGGTATTTTAATAATTTTAACCCGCTTTTATGTTCATTTGTCACAATTTCTAACCACCTCATCCCACTAGCCCCCCGCACTATTCCCCTAACCTCACTTTCCTCTCCTCCCCCTTTTTTTTTTTTCCCCCTTTAACACCCTAAATCCCCCCTAATTAATTCCCCTTTCCCCCACACTCCAACCCACCCACCCAGCCCACCATTAATACCCAGCACCTCCCTCCCACTTTCACTCCCCCACTCCCCAACCTTTCCCCCCCCCCTTCTTTTCCCCCCCCCATAAAAACTTACTTAAAACACCCCCCCCCTACAAATTAAACAAACCCTCCTACCCCCCTTAACACACACCCCTCCCACCCCCTAACCCCTATACAACCCCCCCCCTTTTCTCCCCCCCCCAAATAATAAACCCCCCCCCCTACCCCCACCCACCAACCAAAACACCCCCCCCCCTCTTCCCCCCCCCCCCCCATTTCCCTCCCCATATACCTATCCATTTTCCTTCGCTCCACAGCCCATCCCACCTGTCAACTCACTTGCCCCAACCAAATCATGCACACACCATGGCACACATCACCAGTCTATCCGTTCCTTTACTTCACGTCCCAAATCGCAGCCTAAACAATCCCATGTCACTACCATCGCCAATCACAACCGTCCATCTACTTCCATAGTCACATCCCTTCACATCCCATATCCCCAACATACCCATATATACCATATCTTATGCCATATCCAATCTGCTTATCAATAATATCCTAATAGCATACAAGGGCATAATTGCCCCACTCTAAAATGGTCGATAATGTTTTTTTCCCCCCTAGTCCGCCCACAGCTATCATCTCAGCAGGTGCACTAATCACTTATACACTTTGCCCGGCGGTCGCATTGAACCAGCCCACTAACGGTATCCCATTGGTCGCTCGGCGAAGGCATATCTGCCCCATTCCAAAATGGCGGTTTTTGTTCCGTCCTTTTGGACCTAAAAACACCGCTGACAGCTATTATATCTGAAGGCGCACTAATCGCCTATATGTACGCTGCCCGGTGAATGCTGACAGGGCAGAGGGTCAGGCCATGTCAGTCACCTCAGACTGCTGCGATCACGTGGCCGCAAGCAATGGACTCCTTTTTTCAGGTCCATTTTCATATACAGTCCAGTCGCAGACCTATCGCACACTGCACACCAGGTCTGTTCTTCGTTCATTTATATTTATTTTTATTTTATTTATATTTTCATCATTATAGAACCATGGCCATACAACTAAGGGCTAACTGCCCTCTTCCAAAATGGCGCCGCGGACCTCAGTGTTTCCTTTCCGTCCCAGCACTTCCCCTGGCTGCAGATATCAGCTGTTCACAGCATCCACTCACACCAATTACCCAGCCTCCTTTTTCATTGGATACAGTCCTAATCAGGAGGTATAAATCTCCTAGCTTTTCACACACAGACCCAGGAAGTGAGCAAGCCCCACAGGGGTGAAACATGTTTTCCATTCCAATGGGTCCTGTTTTGTCCAACTGCAAGTGATTCACTCCTAGCCTCAGGTCAGATCATTCCATCCTGCCATTTTGGGCTAATTTTTGCCCAGCTGTCATAGAAATTGTATCTATATCCGTGCAGCTTCATTTATGCCTTTTTCCAGGCTTATGCATCTTAGTTTATTGCATCAGGATTAAAAACTGCATTTTTAGGAAAGAAATACTGCATTCTTCTTTGACTTTCCTCCTGCAGATCCTGTTGTCATATTGCTGCATGGGTTATATGAGAATTTCATGTCTATTTCCCTATATCCTAATGATTATAACAGCTCCAATTCACACAAAGTGTTTCTAATGACACCCATGTCACTAGTGATTATTTCATTGCATATACCAGTACTATTTATTTGTATCTACAATTATCTTTGACATATTTTCTGTTCCTTACACCAGTACCAATGTACACATATATATAAAAAAATTTCTTGATCCGTGTTTCTTTATCCATTTGTATCTATACGGACGGGTAATTTTTATCACCCGTTCCTAATAACTACAGCCTAATTGATCTCCATTATCCTTTTTAGGGTTTTTTTCATAAATCTATATATCTTCGTTTTTTTCATAAATCTATATATCTTCCTTTTTCGTGGACTCTCATTTGTGATCCAGGGACACAATACCACCGGTGTGGGACTTGATGTCTCCTGTCTAACACAAAAAGCAGATCCACACTATATCTATAAGACCCAGCTAATTATCCCCCCCTATATAGGTGCACTCTCATTGGACGTCTGACCAAATCCTTCTACTATCAAACCACACTGCTAATGCCCGATCTCGTCCGATCTTGGAAGCGAAACAGTGTGGGCTGAGTTAGTACCTGAGGTGGAGACTCACAGGGAATACTCAGTGTTGTAGAACATCAATCATTGCATATGATGTGTGGTATGTGACTCCAACAGCAGCATCACCATTTGTTCCTATCCTTTTTTTTCTTTACCCTGGTATATCCTTTGATTTGTTTCTATTATTACTTATTGCCATAACAGCTGTTATTCCTTCATTAGGATTATGACAGAATCTAAAATCAATTGACTTAATTGATCTCCTTAATACAGATCATCTGTACTGGCCGGGTGAGAAAGGGTTTATGACTTGCAGTGTCTCTACCCCTCTCCATCTCATTTCCTGAGGCAGGACCAGAACATTTTTATCAGGGATCATTCACATCTCCTCAACCAGGGGCAATTATATTCTTAATATTTCCAAATATCTTAATATTTCCAAATAAATTTTGTTTTATCTGCTGACTAATCAACCTAGTGTTATTCATTCTAGTTATTTAACTACCATTAATGAGTGCGCCCACACAAGAGCCTTCTTCTTTCTCCCTTTTGTTTATGCATATATTGCTCTGTGTCAGCTCCAACCACTAAGTGCTAGTAGTCTCTACATATGCAACGGTAGCGCTGTGATACCAAGCTGCGGCCATACAAATACGTAGCAATTTGTATGTGTTTTGCTAAGTGCAGCGCCACACGGGGACGGGGTGCGTATATGACTGCAGACTGGGTGTAGACGTCATAGAAGATGACAAACCAGTCAGGTGGTTACAGGTACCAGCCCTTGTCATTTGTACTCCAGAATGTTACATCACCCGCCACTGGCTGGTAGAGATCCATGCAACACCAATAGGAACTGATCAGAGGATGATGCTGTAGGAGAAAACATAGGAAATTAGTCTTAATACCTTTTTCTATATATGCTGGAGGTGCAGACTGAACGGCAATTAAATACTGTGATTACAGATGGAGCCTCTGTTATCTTGGCTGTTTCTCCACCTAAACAGAGGTTTAGTTGCACCTAGGCGATAGCTTAGGTTGCTGAGTTTAATCATGGACAGGCGCGTTGAGGCACGACTACATACTCAGCAAGCAATACACATCTCCACCATTGGGTGGCTAATGCTCCACTAATCCAGTACTTTAGATCGAATAGCGGCGGATTGATCTACAGTACAAGCTCTGGCAAATGGTTATTGACGACTGTAATGTTAATATACAGTCCTGTACTGCATACTGTACATACAGATGGTGACCAATGGTCAGACGGAGAGAGTACAAAACTAAAATAAAAATAGTTTATACGGACGCAAACAAACGTGTTAAAACACTTGTCAATAGCCGTGTTACTGCATGTGAGCGTCCAAGTCCCGTAGACAAAGCAATAGTGTATGCAGACGCAACTAATGTGTGAAAGGAATAATTTAGTTTATTGACTTTAAAGTATGTACAGTGCATTAAATACCGTGTTTTGCTATATGAGTGTCCAAGTCCCCTAATGGCATAACCAAACACCAATTGGAAGGAATTGCTGCTTGCAGTACTTTTACACATAAACTTGTGTATCTTCCATGCAGCAACGTGGGCAAATGGTGAAGGCTTCCGCTTGCCACGCTTAGTGTCCTGGGTTCGATTCCCAAAGTGCCAATGTATTTTTTTTTTCTGACAGTTTATTAAAAAAAAATTGTAATCCATTCAATAGAAGTGTGCACACAGATTTCACATAAGTCAGGGTAAATCTGCAGGAGTGTCTGATTGCTCTATCTAAAATACACAGCGGTAATGAGCACCCGTAGACATACCAATAAATATAAATGAGTGTATCCTGATGCAGTACTGTTGATCATCTGCGATAGAGAATCTGTGTTGCATTTTATGAGAAGGGATCACTGCTACTGTACCATTTACACACCTATCAAAGTGACTGCAGTTTTTTCTATCTGATTTTCATATACAGTATACTGTAGTATTGTGTTGTACATTTATTGTAACCTGACCTCCCTCCCTGTCTACTGTATGAACTGTGTAGGCTCCCAGGGGGGAAGTTGGGATGCGGGTAGGGGGAGGCGGTGGTAAATACCGTGTTTTGGCTTATGAGCGTCCGAGTCCCCTAACGGCATAAACGAACACCAATGGGAAGGAAAGTTGAAAGTATAGGAAAGTATAGTTAACATTAAAAGTATAGGAAAGGGGCCGTGGCGACACCCCCTTTTAGTTGTGGCCATGCCCCCTTTCCTAATTTGTACCGGTTTTCATGTGTAAAATGTTGCAGGGTATGGTACAGTATCATAATGTGCATAGAGCTTGCGTATCCCTATCGCCTCTGTGTATTTTAGCTATGTGATTCAGACGCTCCTTCAGCATTGCCCTGTAGTCTGCAAAACCTGTGCCGTCACTATCTCAGTAGCCGAGGGCTTCCACGGGGCAAGGGATAACGGGCAGCAGCCATTTTGTCAACTTGCTATGTGTTCGAGTCCGGTGTATCGTAACGTGCATAGAGCTTGCTTATCCCTATTGTCTGTATTTTAGGTAGGGGATTCAGACGCTCATTCAGCATTGCCCTGTAGCCAGCAAACCCTATGCCGTCGCTCGCTCCATAGTTGAGGGCTGCCACGAGGTGACTGGAGTTGGGCGGCGGCCATTTTGTCAACTTGCTATGCGATCAAGTGTGGTGTATCGTAATGTGCATAGAGCTCGCTTATTCCCTATCGCCCCTGTGTATTTTAGCTAGGGTATTGTGACGCTCCTTCAGCATTGCCCTGTAACTTGCAAAACCTATGCAGTCGTTGGCTCGATAGCTGAGGGCTTCCACGAGGCAAGGAGTCATGGGTGGTAGCCATTTCAATTGAGTCTGCCCTGCTACAGAATTGTATGTGTACCGTACGGTGCATAGAACCTTATCCTCGTAGCCACTGTGTATTTTACAGTAGAAACGCTCCTGCAGCTTTGCCCTGCTTTATGTAAAACTTGTGTGCACACGTCTATTGAATGTGAAAGTATGGGTGTAGTATGGTATGCCGGCGGCCGTGCTCCCGGCGACCAGCATACCAGCGCCGGGAGCCCGACCGCTGGCATACCGACACCGTGGCGAGCGTAAAGGAGCCCCGGATTTGGACGCTAACATACACGATCCCTAACATCAATAGACCACACTGTACCTGTAACACGTTCGTTTGCGTCTGTGTACACCACTGGTTTTATTTGTTGATTTGTCTGCGGGACTTGGACGCTCACATATTCCTAATGTCAATGGACTATACTGTGGCTTTATCACGTTCGTTTGCATCTGTATATACTGTATTACTGTATTTACGTCTGTACACTGTAATATACTGTATGACATACTGTAGCATATTGTAATGTAATGAGACGCACCAGTAAAGTAGTTCTTACTATGTATTTCGGTATTGTATTTTAATGGAGACTACACGCATGTGCAATGGTGATTTTAAAAAGCGACATCTGGTGGATGATCGCAGGTATTACACTTAAAGGTAACGCCAAACGCTCTGTGCGCCTCCCGACTAGGCGCGCCTCCTTGCGCCCAGGCACGCTGCGTATGCCCGATTGCGACTAACGCCTCAGCCAGCCAAGATAACGGAGGCTCTATCTGTAATTTTTTTTTTTTTCAAGGATACATTAAATATATGAAAGATGAAATGTCAAAATAAAACACAATTATAATAATGTCACAATCTTGTCACAAAACATTAATATTTTTCCGTAGATAAAGGATATTCCTGGGTGATAAACCCCAAGGAGCTTTTTGGGGAGGGGACCTATTACTTGACTGTAACACCAGAAGTGGAGGGAGATGTTCTCAGTATAAAGAACATATCCATAGCTGTCACCTGCTTTGCTTCCCAGTGCGTGTTCTGGGATGAGACCAACCAGGACTGGAATAGCACTGGGTGCCATGTGAGTATATTTTTTATCAGTTATGTATTTAGATCATTTGGACATCAAACTAACCCTCATTTTATTGTGCAAGTCACCTGTATGACTGTCTCTTTCTTTTAGATTGGACCCAAAACTACTCCCCATAGTATCCAGTGCCTCTGCTCCCACTTAACCTTCTTTGGTAGCTCATTCATTGTCATGCCAAATGCTATTGATGTGAGCCGAACAGTGGAACTCTTTGCCACCTTTGTAGACAATCCAGTGGTGGTGACCACCGTCGGGTGCATTGCTGTATTCTATGTGTTGGTGCTAATCTGGGCAAGGAGAAAAGATATTCAGGATAATGCCAAGGTCGGTTCCATATGCATTTGGTAGATATGTATACTTACAAGGATGCTAATGGTGTGTGTGTGTGTGTGTGTGTGTGTGTGTGTGTGTGTGTGTGTGTGCGCGTGTGCGCGCGCGTGTGTGTCTATATACAGTGTACTGTATATTGGCTGCAGTACTACTCAGTCTGTAGATTAAATTAGCTTCTTATAGAGTGGATCAACATTATTTTTGACCCAGGTGAAGATCATAGCACTTGAAGACAATGACCCATTCGCCCAGTATCGATACCTCGTCACTGTCTTCACTGGCCACCGCAGAGGAGCTGCAACCACATCCAAGGTACACGCTGAAGACAATAGTTTGACCAAGTTTCTCTGAAAACAGCAATCCAGCAATTCGTAAAACCTCTGACATCTCCTCCATGTGATCGAAAAATTGTGGCAATGATTTTGTGGACATTTTACAATGTTATCCATGACTTGGGAACTTTTAAGAATTGATTTGAGAACCACCTTATACCTTTTACACATACAGAACTTTTTCTTGTAGGTAACTCTTACACTGTATGGCTCTGATGGAGAGAGTGATCCTCACCACCTGTCTGACCCAGATGGAGCGATATTTGAACGTGGGGGGTCTGATGTTTTCATGATGACAACCTTATTTCCACTTGGGGAAGTGCAGAGCATTAGACTGTGGCATGACAACTCTGGAGCCAGGCCCTCATGGTAAGAGTGAAGTGTCCACACCATGATGTAGAGATGAGGAAGACATAAATTCAACTTTCAGTTGTCATAGAACGTGTGTGCGGTTTGATGAACTCAGTTTTTCTAAGACATCATTTACAAAGTTATTACCCATGGACATGTCCTGAGGATTTACTGTGTTTGTATACCTATGGCAAAAAATAAAAGTCCACAAGTTATATTTAATACAAGAAAACATAAAGCAAATATAATCAGGTGCCATGTTTTGGTTGACCAACTTCACAGCAGGAACGTCCTCTGTATACAGGCACTCTGCTGGGGCGTTTACCCAGTTCCATGTTTTAGGACATGCTCTTAGTTGTCCATATGCTCTCCTTGCTAAATATTTCACTTTAGTTGTCCATATGCTCTCCTTGCCCCAGGCCTCATGAGATGTAATAAGGTTTTATACACTTCCCTCTGGTTTCCTGCCTAACATTAAGTGCAGAGCTTTGCTGTGCTGTAAACTATACCTCTATAAATTGTACATTCTGATGTTTACAGGTACGTGAACAGAGTTCTGGTACATGACGTGGAACTGGACCAGAAGTGGTATTTTCTCTGTAATTCTTGGCTTTCCGTTGAGGTTGGAGACTGTATGCTGGATAAAGTGTTCAGTGTCGCCACAGAAGAGGATATGAAACAGTTTAGGTAACACTAGAGCTCTTTATTGTAACAGTGTAGTGGTAATAAGTGGAGTAAGGATTACAGCTAATGGATTGCCAGATGTCCGTATAACTGGACAATTGGCCATTGAGCTGTGCTACTGGTTATAGCTGGACAAGTGACCTTAGAGCTGGACAAGTGACCACAGAGCTGGACAAGTGACCACAGAGCTGGACAAGTGACCATAGAGCTGGACAACTGGCCATAGAGCTGGACAAATAACCAAATTGCCCTGTAGTAAATGCTAAAGGAAAACCACTGTCAATGTGCTGCCACTTCTACACTGCACCCAGGGGCGTCGAGAGCTGAATGGGGCCCAGGAACTGAGGACATTACGAATGTTAACAAAACATGCCACACCCAATACTAATATACACCAGGGTTGGCCAGGCATGTAGCCAGTAGAAAAACTTGTCTACTACCTGGTTCATGTTAATAAAGAGATTATGTATGAAGGTAGAATATTACGTAAATACATTTAAGGTCCATATTTCTGAAACATAAACTAATGAGGACACCTCATTGAAGGGTGTGGTACAAAAAAAATCGACATTCACAGTTTTGACACCCTCTGGCTGTGAGGAGGGTGACTCTAAAAGGGGCGGGTGGTTATCTAAAAATATAGAAGCCTTTAATTTTGTTGCAAGAAATAAACTAATTCCTGTATTACTGTATTCCCTGCTTTCAGCAATCTGTTTTTCATGAAAACATCCAAAGGATTCCGGGATGGTCATATCTGGTACTCAGTCTTTAGCCGCTCTCCCAGAAGCCCTTTCACCCGGATGCAGAGAGTGTCCTGCTGCTTCTCCTTACTCCTCTGCACCATGCTGACAAGCATCATGTTCTGGGGGGTGCCCACAGACCCTGCTGACCAGAAGATGGATTTGGGTAATCATTTGATGGTGTGAAAATGCAAAGTCCATATTTACAGTGTCATTTCATAATTCAGTTTATTTGTAAATACCTGTCCAGGCATATTCCTGATTAAGTGGGAACAGTCGGACTGGGGCATGAAGGCCCCCCCGGGAAAATCCAGTGGTAGGGGCCCATGCCTAAGGGTGTGGCCAGGCAATAGTGGAGGTGTGGCCAACCCGCACAGAAGCTTTGCTAACCTTTATGATAATGTACCAGGTTAATATCTGCAATGCACTGTAGAAAATACACCATAGTCCTGTGCAGTATAATGTAACATATGTATAATGTGTAATTAAAGTGCACTAGGATAGAGTTTGGAACCTAGGGGGTCATTCCGAGTTGATCGTAGCTGTGCTAAATTTAGCACAGCTGCGATCATAATCTCAGACATGCGGGGGGACGCCCAGCACAGGGCTAGTCCGCCCCGCAGGTCAGTGGGAATAAGGGATAGGGAATAATTTCCAATCATGAAACGAGGACTCTCATTCATTGGGCGATTTTCAATTGATTTGCGCCCTCGATCTCCCGTCTAAAGTGACGGGAGATTGCGGGGCGCAATTCCATTTTTGTTTTTCTTATTCTGTGCTGATCACACCCATAAAGGTCAGGTTTAGCTGCGTAAAGCAGCTAAACCCGACCAAAGTGCTGGGCACAGTCGCAAAAAGTGCCATTTGGGCGCCCTGGGGGATGCAAACTGAAATACAGACGCCAGCAGCCATTGCGTCAGACTGGAGCTACAATTGAATAGCTCCGTTAGTGGCTGCCGGTGGTAAAACATTTGACTCTTGCCCACTATATCCTGAAAACAGAAAGGAACTATTCTAGTGAATAAAGCACTAAGGACCTGATCCTAATTTGGAGGTAAAGCAAAATAAAGTAACTGTGCACCTTGGTAACAACTGCTGTGTAAAAATAAAGATGTCCACCATTATTGGGCTACATGCAAAAGCAGCCAGTATTTACTCTGCACAGAGTTTGCTCCAGATACAAAGTTACTTGCTCTTTTTGCTTTACTTTCAAATCAGAATCAGGCACTAGATTCACTGCGTTTTAAACTAAGGAAAAAAATATAAGTAGTAGCACAGCAAATGTATTTTAATTCACATATTTCATTCTTCACACCTATTCTATCTTTTTTATTTCATATTTCATTAATTAATATTTACAGTGTTTTCTATAAACACTTTTTAATGATAAAAAAGTTATATTTCAGTTTATGTAATCGCAGTTATTCAGCAATTTAGGGTCATACATCATTTTGGATATCAGTGCCCTTAAACTTAGGGGGTCATTCCGAGTTGTTCGCTAGCTGCAGTCGTTCGCTGTGCAGCGATGAGTCAAAAAAACTGCACTTCTGCGCATGCGTATGCGGTGCAATGCGCACGCACATCGTACTATTACAGCGAATGATGTAGTTTCACACAAGGTCTAGCGAAGCTTTTCAGTCGCACTGCTGGCCGCAGAGTGATTGACATGAAGTGGGCGTTTCTGGGTGTCAACTGACCGTTTTCAGGGAGTGTTCGAAAAAATGCAGGCGTGCCAGGAAAAACGCAGGCGTGACAGGAAAAACGCAGGCGTGGCTGGGTGAACGCAGGGCGTGTTTGTGACGTCAAAACAGGAACTGAACAGTCTGAAGTGATCGCAAGCGCTGAGTAGGTTTTGAGCTACTCTAAAACTGCACAGCTTGCAAACAAATGTGGATGCACATCTATTGCAGCAGCTTGCAAACAACACTACGCTGGGCACATGCAGGCATTGAGGCAGCTTGCAAACAAAACACTCTGAAGTCACGCTGGGTACATACATCTTGATGAGACAGTAAAAAGTCCATTTGTAATGACATCAATAGGCTTTTACAGAGCTTACCCGGGTTAGGTGGAAACAGATCCGACACGGGAATAACCCGTGTCGAAGTGCAGTGGAAACGGGGGGGCCGACACGGGTTGTAGCCGGGTTAAAAATCCCGGATCGGACACGGTACTCAGGTGGAAAAGGGGTATTGGTCTGAAGCTACTCTGAAACTGCACAAAATTATTTTGTAGCCGCTCTGCGATCCTTTCGTTCGCACTTCTGCTAAGCTAAAATACACTCCCAGTGGGAGGCGGCATAGCGTCTGCACGGCTGCTAAAAACTGCTAGCGAGCGAACAACTCGGAATGACCATCATGGTTTCTAAGTGCACCTGTATACCAATTTCCTTTGTACCCCTCCCTTTATTTTTCCTGCCTTACCTGTATGAAGGTGGCACTTTCGATCTGAAAGTTACATATTACTGATGTCTTTATACATCTCGTGAATCTTACAAATACATGATTCAGGATAAGGAACTTATAATAAAGATAATTTTCACCAATATCAGTGATAATAAGGTGACTTCTACGACCCGCCAACTCCTTGGAACCCTCTGATCCCTTACTGTCAGACATTGCTGTACCAGCAGAATACATCAGACAGCTGTTATGTGTCAGAGTAAGTAGTGAGCAAAGCTTTCACATTTTACTCATTTCCCAGGTAAAATCGAGTTCACCTGGCAGGAGGTTATGATTGGATTTGAAAGCTCCCTGCTGATGTTTCCCATCAACCTCCTGATCGTACAGATCTTCAGAAACATCCGACCCAAGCAAAAAAAGGAATCGTCAGAGAAAAAGGAAAGAGATTGTACGTCAGATACTGCTACCAGGTCTTCATCCTCACCAGCTGTCTCCGGCTTGATCCTCACCCCAGATACTATTTTGAAGGTACAGCAATTACAGGGCAGGTATCATAGATAGTACAAACAGCTATTGCCAATCTTTGCGGGAAAATGGTTTGCCATAGGTCAGTGTTCAAACCAGAGACTGTACTCTCTACTGGATATTGGCATCAGGTAATAAACAGCTTTAGAGTATTCCTTAATAGCAAGAGAAGGGCTATAGAGCCACGCTGGGCCCCCGGTACTGGCATGAGGGCGTGGCCTAGAAAGGAGGCGTGTTCATGCCCCTTCCAGCATGCCTGGACACACAGGTACTTAGTACCCGCTCCCTCTCCAGCAAGTGACTCATTCTCCACAAAAAAGGGGGTACATTTGTTTTATTCATGCAAGATGAATGCTTAAACCATAAACATTTCATATGTGGGTATACAGACAGTAGGGGACCCAAAAATGTTGGATTTTGAATTTTGGATAAGGGATACTCAGAGGCGTCACTCACCTCTTTTACACCTGGTGCGGCAGCGAAAGTGGTGTGGCTTCGTGGGAGGGGCGTGGCTACTAAAGTGACCCTCTGGAGGGGGTGTGGCTTCATGGGAGGGGCGTGGCTTCGCGCCCTGACCCGCATTTTCGTCACTCCGGGAAGTGCGGTCTGCCCCTGGAGTGTCTCTGTTGTCTTCTCCTACACAGTGACAGAAGCTGGGTTGCTGCACGTAATGTTACAGTGCAGCACCCGACTCCTGTCACTGAACAGGAGCTGGCACTTTGGTGTCACCCCTCGGTGGGTGACACCTGGGTGCGGGACGCACCCCCCGCACCCACCTTGTGATGCCAGTGGGGATACTCAACCTGTAGTACGTTCTACCCTGATGGTGATACTATTGTGTTACGCCGTATTACTGTAGTTTGTGGACAGTTTGTATTTATTTTCAGCAAGAAAAACAAGAATAGCACCTGCCAGTTATTACATAGGGGGAAATGTGGCAAGCCTCATATAAGGCGGAGAAACTTTTAGCCAGTATTTATCAAGTATCATTTTATATAGTTGCAATACATAGGGCCTGACTGACAGTTGTACACAATGCTGATATTCCAGAGTTCAGTGATTATCAGTAAACTTTGCAAGCAGCGTAGGGGTACATGACATGTACTAAACAGTAATAAGAGTGAAGAAGTGAGCCAGTGGAGAAGTTGCCCATGTCAACCAATCAGCTGCTCTGTATGCAAATTATAAATGTTACATGAATGCTGATTGGTTGCCATGGGCAACTTCTCCACTGGCTGACTTCTCCACTTTTATCACTGCTTACTACATGTCCCCCTTAGTCACCATGTGCATGCGCCAAAGTACACGCCTAGGAGCAATAGCTGTGTCGCTCGCAGTCTGTTATTGAATGTCTGTGGCCATGCTGCGTTCCCATAGGCTTACTCGGTCAATTATTGAAGCATTGGCAAGTGACGCTGCGATTTTATACGCAGCTGCTAGGATTTACAATGCCATCTGTGGGCGTCTAAATACAAATCCTGGTGTCGGTGATATTTGCATATTTTTGCACAGTATTTGCGTACAAGGACCCAGCTGCAGTGGCGTTAGTGTACATCTCCTCAGCCCATTGTTATTAAGGTGGAAGGTTACGCAAGTTTGTACATACTATGGGTCATTCCGAGTTGAAATTTAGCACAGCTACGATCATCTTCCCTGACATGCGGGGGGACGCCCAGCACAGGGCTAGTCCACCCCACATGTCAGTCAGGGCCCCCGCACAAATACAAATGCATCGCGCCTTTGTATTTGAGGAGTAACTCCCGGCCAGCGCAGCTCCTACGGCTGTCCGGGAGTTAATTGTCCCTGCCGTTGGCCGCAGCGGCTGCGTGAGACGTCACGCAGCCACCGCGGCCCGCCCCCCCAATGGTCCGGCCACGCCTACGTTGGCCGGACCGCTCCCCCTAAACGGCGGCTTAACTCCGCCATTCAGCCTACTCCCGCCCAGCAACCACCTCTGTCTCAGAGGCGATCGCTAGGCAATGAAAGTTGCCATGCGCCAGCGCACTGCGGCGCCGGCGCATGCAGAGTTCCGACCCGATCACTGCGCTGCGACAAACTGCAGCGAGCGATCGGGTCGGAATGACCCCCACTGTACTCTAGAAGTGTTAACACAAAGGTAGACAAAATCACTTATTTAGTCAGTTGAGTAAATAATAGTTATATATTTGCCATTTTATTCTAATTACACTGACGTTTGTTCATCTTTGTTCCAGGACATCAGAAGAATCGCCAGCTCCCTTTTTAAAGCCCAGAAGGCTCCTTTACCCGATGTACATTTCGGGAAGTCAGCGGACATCAACAAACTTTTATCGCTGGTAGAAGACATCATCCTGAAACAGAACAGAGCTGGACAAGAGTTTTATGATGAGGATAAGAAGAAGGAGAGGTCTCTGACCCTCAGCCTTGGCTCTGTAGATGGTAAACTGGGCAAGAATATGAATAGGAACAGAGATAAGAGTCACCCCAAACTGCAATTCTACATTGCTAAATGAACAATATTTAAAAAAAAAACATACTATAGAAATTTAAATGACTAGGTCACTCAACCAACCTGCTTTGTGCTGGAGCCAAAACATCCACCAATCATGGACAACATGGGATCATTACTGATCAGAAGTTAATCAGGACGGCGTAAAAACTGTTGCCCCAATTCAGACCTGATCGCAACAGCAAATTTGTTAGCAGATCGGCAAAACCATGTGCACTGCGGGAGGGGGGGGGGGGGGGGGGGGGCATATATAACATGTGCGGAGAGAGTTAGATTTGGATGGGTTATATAATATTGGCCCTCATTCCGAGTTGTTCGCTCATTATTTTTTTTTGCTACGGAGCGATTAGTCGCAAACTGCGCATGCACAATATTCGCAGTGCGGCTGCGCCAAGTAAACTTGCACAAAAGTTTGGTATTTTACTCACGGCCTAACGAAGTTTTTTCATCGTTCTGCTGATCGGTGTGTGATTGACAGGAAGTGGGTGTTTCTGGGCGGAAACTCAGAAACTGCTAAGAAATTTCTATTCGCAATTCTGCAAAGCTAAGATTCACTCCCAGTAGCATGTGCATTTCTGCTAAAAGTAGCTAGCGAGCGTACAACTCGGAATGAGGGCCATTGTTTCTGTGCAGGGTAAATACTGGCTGCTTTATTTTTACATTGCAATTTAGATTTTGGTTTTAACACACCCCACCCAAATCTAACTCTCTCTGCACATGTTACATCTGCCCCCCCCCCCCCCCCCCCCCCCCTGTGCAGTGCACATGGTTCTGCCTATCTGATAACAAATTTGCTGCTACGATCAGGTCTGAACTAGGCTCTGTGTGTAGCCAAGGTGGACACAGATCTGACCACTGGAACATTTTAATGAGTGTTGTACAACTGTCTAAAAGAATGTGGTTAGCGCAGGTGTGAGATTTATGTTGTACCCTGTCATTGCACTTACATATTTCTTTCTTCTAGAAGAAATGAGGAGCGTCACCCCAGAAAAAGCACTAGGAGAGAGGCCTCCCCGAGGAGAGCAGAACCGCTGCCTCTACCAGCAGCTCCAGCACATTGAGAGGAAGTTGGAGCTCCTAGGACACCATCAGTTCCAGAATCCCCGGAGTTACAGCCAGGCTGTGTCACAAGTGCAGCACATGAAGGAAATCTTGGAAGACCAAATCTATGCATCTGGTTCTGCTAGTGACATGTGAGAACCAATGTACTGGGTTGGGGTCGCGTGACCGGCGGCTGGGATCCCGGCCGCTAGAATGCCATCAGGGGTGGCGAACTGCACTCACCACAGGTTCTACTCCCACTCTATGGGTGTCGTGGATACCTACGAGTGGGAATAGTCCCTGTGTGTCAGCATTCCGACAGTTGGCATTTCAAGCGGTCGGGATCCTGGCATCGATATACTGACCGCTGGGATCCGGACCGCCGCTAATGTGACTACATCCCAATGTACTAAGCCGTAAAAATAGTACTAAATTGACCTAGATTCATTCTTGAATTAAAAAAATTAAAAAATATAACAATTTTGATCCTAGCACGTAAGTAGTGGTGCCGAGAGAGGGGGGGAGAGGGTACAAATTACCCGGGCCCAGGTCTGATGGAGGGGCCCAGTGAGGGTCCAGTAGGGGCCCAGGCCACCACCCCCTTATCTAGCAGCAGCAGATGCAGCTCTTTTCCTCAGCCCATCACACGCCGCTGTGTACTGGGCTGCAGTGTGGCCATGGAGGTGCTTAAAATACAATTTTTTCCAGTATTTTTTTCTAAGGGTACATGACCACACCTCCTGTGATTAGGCCACGCCTCTTGAAAAGTACCTGGGCCCATCCCGGCTCTCGACTGCCCTGCACCTAGGTGACTGGGTAACGATGTTAGTAAGCTTGGTTATTACATTTACTTCTTCAGACAGTTACTCAGTAGCACTACAAGATACGTGGGTGATGCCGAGTGAGTAGCACGTCAGCCTTCATGGCGCACCTTATGTGAATGTGGACTGCTCATGCTCGGAAGGTGGATGCAAGCAGATGTCTGAGCAGAACTCACGCGTTTTGCACATATACCACTTTTTGACTGCAGATGAGGAACTGGGGGATAAAGGGGCGTGTCCAATCATGCTGCGGCTATTGGGGGCTACGAGTGATATCGCAAGGCTTATTGTGTACATGCACAGAACGGGGCGTGCGCCTCCACAGACCCACAAACATCTGTTTTGTGCATAAATCGGGTTTGCAGGCAAATCTGAATCATCACTTTCTACACTCCGTAACTACCCATGCTTCTCTTATACTTTATTACACCTCACGATTTTCCACTAGTGTGATGCCTTGGGGGGGTTCATGGCTGGGCTGATTTGGGGGTGCCCTGCGTCCCAGTGTGAACCCCAAAAGTGTTAGGGACTTGCTCGATAGAGGTGACCTCGACGCGGTGAGCAAGCCCGTATCATTGGCCAATTATATGCTAACAACCTCTTAGTATATTATATACTGTAATTTATAGTAATGATTGTATAGTGCATCTGCACCCATTTCTTCCCCTGTATTACCATAAAATCTCAGCAGATAGCACCTTTCATTACAACCACTAGGGTGTGCAGTCTAGACCCATTTCCTCTGTATAGCCTATACTATGTGTATAAATACACACCTGAAGTCTGAGATTACTTCATTCTGACTAGCACCCCTCCCCCACCTACCAAACTGATTTTAAGCAGGGACCTACATCTGACTGCACATCAATGATTCAGGCGTAATACAAAGTAAGTCCTATTATTTTCATACAGTGTCAGTCTATTTGGGGGTAAGCATTGGGACGTGGGGTCCCCTGAACTGTTCTGTCTGGGCCACTCCAGGGCATCACACCCTAACACTTGTAGTCACTATTTTTTCACTACCTCTTAAGTGTGTCTTCCCCTGTAAATCTGAATCATGCAGAAGGCCTAATTCAGATTTGTACATAAATCTGATGCTTTACGCACCAATGTGATGGGGTGTGGTCTGCGCATGATCGACATGCTGCGCTGTGTAGGGGCGGCACCCAGCAGTGTTTTACAAAATGGGGCGTGTTGCCCCGTTTTGCAGGCGTGACAGGTCCAGGGTCTGCGTTGTCGGAAGCAGACTTACCGGACCCGGGTATCTGGACTATGTTGTCAGCCTGAGAAAGCGTCAGCTTAACGCAGGCTGACCGGTGCCTAAAAACATTGCAAACCTCGAATGATGGTTGCGGTGGTGGTTGGAGGCTTCGTCCTCAGATGGTGTCTATCTCCTACAGACACCTCCTGCTGCATTTGCACGGAATTGCGCAGCTGCTTCCTCGCGGCTGTGTAATTTTATCCATACGTGAATTAGGCCCAGAAACACTTGTGCATAGTACTCAACACTACAGGGCATCTGAACGAGAGAGACTCTGCATTTCTCTTCTGTAACACAGATAATAGGTTTCATGTTTTCTGAAGGGCCTTCTGTAATACACTCAGATAACCAGACTTGTCTCTGTTGTCTCTGTAGATGCTCCTCCAGCGCCAGTTTATCAGAGGAGAAGAAGAAGACTAAGCCTAAGGGTTTGCCCTGGTGGTTCGTCTTCGTCGGCTGGTTTCTCGTGGCAGCTACTAGCGGTGTATCTGGCTTCTTCACAATGTTATACGGCCTGCATTACGGGAAGGACAGTTCTATCAAGTGGCTGATATCGATGGCAATCTCATTCTTTGAGAGTCTCTTCATCACGCAACCTTTAAAAGTACGTTTCAGAGAGCTGTCGTAGCAAGTCTTTTCTGGTTAAATAACAAGAATACATTATTTTGGTTTAGTGCTTACTAGATAGTATTAATATTGGTCAGTTTTATTCGTGCTGCATCTGAACCATAGACTAGTGCCTCTTTTCCTTTATATGGTCTGTTAAACTCCTCTAATCTCCATTAGAAATACTCAGAGTCACAATAGGTTTTGTTAGCAGTGTGAGAGCCGCAGCAAATCGCATGCAGTTGTCAGAGCCAAACTCCAGGATTAACTATCCTGTAGTTTGGAGACTGAAAACCTCTAACAACATGCAATGGGCCTGATTGTGCGTCGGTCACAGTGGCGCGTCTTTTGCCGGTCGCACATCTTCAGCTGTATCCTAATACAGACACAAGCCCTTCTCTTGCGTATGAATGTGCAAGCACTGAGACTCCCAATTTGAGCGTCTCCAGGTGCGTCTTTATATGCCACCATCAAAACCTGCACCAGCCATATACTAGATTTTCCATCTGAGTGTATGGCCTCCAATGTCAGCGGGTCAGCGTCTATCGATGCAAACACCGTAGCGCATTCACGGAGATGGTCCGTGTTATGGGCGTGTCGTTGAAAGAGGTTGTGTACACAGACGCACCAATCGCTATTTAATAGCCTGTGGATGGTGAAAGTGGCCGTGTCCATCTTTGCATAGTCTGATGCATGGATGGACACCAAGAAAGGACTCGGTAGCGGCATCTGCATAAAGTCGCAGGTGGGTGGCTGCCAGTAGACAGGGCTACGTCTCCGTCCACCTCTGAATGAGCCCTTAAGCCACTCATTTAGGGGCTGATTCAGTTGTGCACGCAAGCCCTTCTTCCAGACGGATCTTGACATTGGCCCTCATTCCGAGTTGTTCGCTCGGAAAAAATCTTCGCATCGCAGCGATTTTCCGCTTAATGCGCATGCGCAATGTCCGCACTGCGACTGCGCCAAGTAAATTTGCTATGCACATAGTAATTTTACTCACGGCTTTTTCATCGTTCTGGCGATCGTAATGTGATTGACAGGAAATGGGTGTTACTGGGCGGAAACAGGCCGTTTTATGGGCGTGTGGGAAAAAACTCTACCGTTTCCGGAAAAAACGCAGGAGTGGCCGGAGAAACGGGGGAGTGTCTGGGCGAACGCTGGGTGTGTTTGTGACGTCAAACCAGGAACGACAAGCACTGAACTGATCGCAGATGCCGAGTAAGTCTGAAGCTACTCAGAAACTGCTACGAGGTGTGTAATCGCAATATTGCGATTACTTCGTTCGCAATTTTAAGATGCTAAGATTCACTCCCAGTAGGCGGCGGCTTAGCGTGAGCAACTCTGCTAAAATCGCCTTGCGAGCGAACAACTCGGAATGAGGGCCATTATTAGCACTTCTACTGTCTATGTGCAGCTGACTTAGCAACTGGTCGGCAGCAGGGCGTTTGCACGGGTGTAGTATGATTTGCCGGTGGTCGGGGTCCCGGCGACCAGCATTCCGGCACCGGAATCCCTACCCGACAGCTGGGCGAGCGCAAAAGAGCCCCTTGTGGGCTTGCTGCGCTCGCCACGCCCGCCACGCTATCTATTCTTCATCCAGGGGGGTCGTGGACCCCCAAGAGGGAGAAAAGATGTCGGTATGCCGGCGGTCAGGATTCCGTCGCCGGTATGGTGGTCGCTGGGAGCCAGGCCGCCGGCAACCTGAAGACCACCCCGTTTGCACATATGGGGCCAGACGTAATGAATTCTGAGTGGGCCGGAGGTGTGGGCTCCCAGCTGAACGCCGAGATTTTTTTTAAAGCTGCAATCATGTACAAAGCAAACCCATGCCTTGTACACGATTGCCGTTTTAAAAAAACGCCCAAGTGCGGCTGGGAACACACACCTCCAGGCCAACTCGGACTTTATTACATTCGGCCCATGATAATTGTCCTAAGAGGGCGGCAAAGGCAGAATTGTCAGCTATTAAGAGGTGAGCGTACGCTGAGATCCTTCTAACGTCAGATCTCTAGCGCCAAGCGTAGGGCTGGTGCAAACGCTCGCTGATAGTGATGACAGCTACTTGAACAAGATAATAGATAGGGGCTGTGCAGATGCATAGATGCGGCTACCTCTGACTATGGCTGAAGATCCATATTTATTTTTCAGCACGCAAGGCAGCCGCTATGCAGAGTTGTGCGGAAGTGCAAATATGTTTTCAGGCTGATCTCTCGTCTTGCAGCGGGATAGGGCTTGTACAACAGCACACTAATTGTGATGGCGGTGGTGAAACCCAACGTATGGTTGGGCGCCGTGTTGTTGCACCGGTGTGCAATTCAGCTGCCGGGCGAATATCAATGTGAGCAATGCAAGGGTAATGACGGCTGACCTGCGTTCAACTCTGCATTATCCCCATAACGTGAAAAATACAATAGGAAGTCACTTACAAAGCGCAAGACATATTTCAGAGGAGCAGAGGTTTGCTAAGTCATTGGGGAGAAGTTGGGTGAGGGAAATCGATGTGATTGTTTGACGGTCATGATGTAGACAATTGTGAGGAAGACTAGGGCCATTGAGAGCCCATAAGGGCCCGGGCACTGGTGGACATAGCCAAATGAGGGAGGTGTAACCATGCCCCTGCATAAAAATACTATGTGCGCCCATACTGCAAAGAGGAACATTTGTCTCAGAGGAGGACTATGTTCCCCAAAGTATCTGACCCCTACCCCCAACAAGCCCAGGTCATTAGTAACACCCCCTTCCCCCCCCCCCCCCCCCCCCCCCTCTGAGCATCCCTGATGGGAACACTGAATTCTGGCACTGTTGTCTGATGCTATCCGCATGTTAAAAGGCATTATTTTATTTTTTTTAATTCAGTATGTTTTTATTGATTTTCCAGACATACAAACAGAACAAAACGCGCTATAACAACGTATGCTAAACTGTTACAGGATAGAGAATACGAATACTGTATGCATAAACAGTCAAAAAAGAACAAATTTACAAACAGCTACAAAATATACAAAGGAGTGGCGTGATTTCTTATCAATAACCTATAAAATAGTACCATAAAAGGTGACCAGAGTCAGTGCGTTACAGAAACACGAGTACACTGATTGAGTGGAGAGGATAATCACCTATCCCACACCTTGTAAAACTTTTCCGGGGCTTTCCTAGAAATATAAACAAACTTTTCATGGTACACAACTGAATTCACTAGCGGGATCCATTGATTAATATCAGGGCCCATAGTCGCCATCCAAGAGCGTGCTATCAACACTTTGGCCAAAGCACATAAATTAAAGACGTATCGTCTAGAATGTGCATCCAATATCTCCTCATCTAAGACTCCAAGGATACACACAAGGGGGGTAAACACGTCAGAGGGGATTCCCGTAGAGGTTATTATCTGAATTACCGCTTGCCAGAATGGCTGTACCACCTGACAAGCCCACAATAGATGCCAGAAGGTACCATCGAGAGATGCACACTTCGTGCACCTAGAGTCACCCCGTTCTCCTATGCTAGCGAGACGGAATTGGGGTAATATAGACTCGATGGAGTATAAATAAGTGTATCTGTTGAAAACGAGCCGAGGTGGTAGCTGTATGTGAGGCCCCCAAAGCCTCTTCCCATGTGTCTAAGGAAACAGGGCCCAAATCAACTTCCCATTTAGACTTACGGTGAGGGAGACTGCCAGAATGATGGGCACCAAGCAGAGCAGAGTAGAGAGCAGAAACAGCCCCGGAGTTTACAGTATTAGCCAAAAGCAGGTGAACAGGTGATGTCTGAAGGAGAGGTGGAGCAGCACTAAACTGAAATGCGCATGGGTGACGAAGATGGAGATATCTATAATAGTGTGACGTGGGTATATTAAACTCAATTTGTAGTTGTCCAAAAGATTTAAGTGTAGTTAAAGGGCATTATTAGTGTACACATTATGGGATAAATGTAATAGCCTGCAGGCATCAGAGAGTATTTTAAAGGGGCAATCATTTAAAAGTCAAAACCAGGCAAATGATTGCCCCTTTAAAACATTCTCTGATGCCTGCATGTCGCAGAGTTGCTGAGTAGTGTCAAATTTGAATTTTTTAAATTCTATGGAGCAAATGTATTAAATGTATAGGCTACGCATTTACTAGGGTCCTGCCTTGCTGCACTGGGTGATGAATGACCATTTCCACTCTGCCAAGAGACTTGGATCTCATTAGCCCAGAGCTGCCAGTCTTTGCGTGCCATCCTATATTTTAATCAGAAAGATGACTATTTCCAGGCACAGTCCAAGCAATTTAATAAAAACGTCAGATGTAATAAAGGCGAGGTGGCTGCCTCATCAATATCACCAGTCATTTAATACAGTTGAGAAGTATCTTGGGAGAGATATAGAAAGATGTGGTAGGGGGACGGACTTGGTGACCTTTACACTCCGTACACAGCTCACCTGGGTGCAGCTCCCCTCACGGCCTGGACGCGCACAAATAGTCGGCATATGCCGCACTTACACATGGCCACCAGTCATTTGCCGCTAACTGAATCAGCCCCACTGGGTCAGAACTAGAATCACAGGAACCAGGAACCATCAGCGGCATGGATACCTGGGAGAGCTGGCAATGTATAGGAATAAGGGGTCTATTTACTAAGCCTTGGGTGGAGATAAAGTGGATGGATATAAAGTACCAGCCAATCAGCTCCTAACTGCCATGTCACAGGCTGGGTTTGAAAAATGACAGTTAGGAGCCGATTGGCTGGTACTTTATCTCCGTCCACTTTATCTCCATCCAAGGCTTAGTAAATAGACCCCTAAGTGGCCAATGAGGAGGCGGCATTCTGTCACATCACTACCTGCAGTAATACTGCTAATAGCACCGCCTGTCTGCTGTGTTATACTGCTAATAGCACCGCCTGTCTGCTGTGTAATACTGCTAATAGCACCAACTGTCTGCTGTGTAATACTGCTAATAGCACCAACTGTCTGCTGTGTAATACTGCTAATAGCACCACCTATCTGCTGTGTAATACTGCTAATAGCACCGCCTGTCTGCTGTGTAATACTGCTAATAGCACCGCCTGTCTGCTGTGTAATACTGCTAATAGCACCAACTGTCTGCTGTGTAATACTGCTAATAGCACCAACTGTCTGCTGTGTAATACTGCTAATAGCACCGCCTGTCTGCTGTGTAATACTGCTAATAGCACCGCCTGTCTGCTGTGTAATACTGCTAATAGCACCGCCTGTCTGCTGTGTAATACTGCTAATAGCACCGCCTGTCTGCTGTGTAATACTGCTAATAGCACCAACTGTCTGCTGTGTAATACTGCTAATAGCACCAACTGTCTGCTGTGTAATACTGCTAATAGCACCGCCTGTCTGCTGTGTAATACTGCTAATAGCACCGCCTGTCTGCTGTGTAATACTGCTAATAGCACCGCCTGTCTGCTGTGTAATACTACTAATAGCACCAACTGTCTGCTGTGTAATACTGCTAATAGCACCAACTGTCTGCTGTGTAATACTGCTAATAGCACCGCCTGTCTGCTGTGTAATACTGCTAATAGCACCAACTGTCTGCTGTGTAATACTGCTAATAGCACCGCCTGTCTGCTGTGTAATACTGCTAATAGCACCAACTGTCTGCTGTGTAATACTGCTAATAGCACCAACTGTCTGCTGTGTAATACTGCTAATAGCACCAACTGTCTGCTGTGTAATACTGCTAATAGCACCAACTGTCTGCTGTGTAATACTGCTAATAGCACCAACTGTCTGCTGTGTAATACTGCTAATAGCACCGCCTGTCTGCTGTGTAATACTGCTAATAGCACCAACTGTCTGCTGTGTAATACTGCTAATAGCACCAACTGTCTGCTGTGTAATACTGCTAATAGCACCAACTGTCTGCTGTGTAATACTGCTAATAGCACCAACTGTCTGCTGTGTAATACTGCTAATAGCACCGCCTGTCTGCTGTGTAATACTGCTAATAGCACCGCCTGTCTGCTGTGTAATACTGCTAATAGCACCAACTGTCTGCTGTGTAATACTGCTAATAGCACCAACTGTCTGCTGTGTAATACTGCTAATAGCACCAACTGTCTGCTCTGTAATACTGCTAATAGCACCAACTGTCTGCTGTGTAATACTGCTAATAGCACCAACTGTCTGCTGTGTAATACTGCTAATAGCACCAACTGTCTGCTGTGTAATACTGCTAATAGCACCGCCTGTCTGCTGTGTAATACTGCTAATAGCACCAACTGTCTGCTGTGTAATACTGCTAATAGCACCAACTGTCTGCTGTGTAATACTGCTAATTGCACCAACTGTCTGCTGTGTAATACTGCTAATAGCACCGCCTGTCTGCTGTGTAATACTGCTAATAGCACCAACTGTCTGCTGTGTAATACTGCTAATAGCACCAACTGTCTGCTGTGTAATACTGCTAATAGCACCGCCTGTCTGCTGTGTAATACTGCTAATAGCACCGCCTGTCTGCTGTGTAATACTGCTAATAGCACCAACTGTCTGCTGTGTAATACTGCTAATAGCACCAACTGTCTGCTGTGTAATACTGCTAATAGCACCAACTGTCTGCTGTGTAATACTGCTAATAGCACCAACTGTCTGCTGTGTAATACTGCTAATAGCACCAACTGTCTGCTGTGTAATACTGCTAATAGCACCGCCTGTCTGCTGTGTAATACTGCTAATAGCACCGCCTGTCTGCTGTGTAATACTGCTAATAGCACCAACTGTCTGCTGTGTAATACTGCTAATAGCACCAACTGTCTGCTGTGTAATACTGCTAATAGCACCAACTGTCTGCTGTGTAATACTGCTAATAGCACCAACTGTCTGCTGTGTAATACTGCTAATAGCACCAACTGTCTGCTGTGTAATACTGCTAATAGCACCAACTGTCTGCTGTGTAATACTGCTAATAGCACCAACTGTCTGCTGTGTAATACTGCTAATAGCACCAACTGTCTGCTGTGTAATACTGCTAATAGCACCAACTGTCTGCTGTGTAATACTGCTAATAGCACCAACTGTCTGCTGTGTAATACTGCTAATAGCACCGCCTGTCTGCTGTGTAATACTGCTAATAGCACCACCTGTCTGCTGTGTAATACTGCTAATAGCACCACCTGTCTGCTGTGTAATACTGCTAATAGCATCACCTGTCTGCTGTGTAATACTGCTAATAGCACCGCCTGTCTGCTGTGTTATACTGCTAATAGCACCGCATGTCTGCTGTGTTATACTGCTAATAGCACCGCCTGTCTGCTGTGTAATACTGCTAATAGCACCGCCTGTCTACTGTGTAATACTGCTAATAGCACCGCCTGTCTGCTGTGTAATACTGCTAATAGCACCGCCTGTCTGCTGTATAATACTGCTAATAGCACCAACTGTCTGCTGTGTAATACTGCTAATAGCACCAACTGTCTGCTGTGTAATACTGCTAATAGCACCGCCTGTCTGCTGTGTAATACAGCTAATAGCATCACCTGTCTGCTGTGTAATACTGCTAATAGCGCCGCCTGTCTGCTGTGTAATACTGCTAATAGCACCGCCTGTCTGCTGTGTAATACTGCTAATAGCACCAACTGTCTGCTGTGTAATACTGCTAATAGCACCGCCTGTCTGCTGTATAATACAGCTAATAGCACCGCCTGTCTGCTGTGTAATACTGCTAATAGCACCAACTGTCTGCTGTGTAATACTGCTAATAGCACCACCTGTCTGCTGTGTAATACTGCTAATAGCACCAACTGTCTGCTGTGTAATACTGCTAATAGCGCCGCCTGTCTGCTGTGTAATACTGCTAATAGCACCACCTTCTGCTGTGTAATACTGCTAATAGCACCACCTGTCTGCTGTGTAATACTGCTAATAGCAGAGCCTGTCTGCTGTGTAATACTGCTAATTGCACCACCTGTCTGCTGTGTAATACTGCTAATAGCGCCGCCTGTCTGCTGTGTAATACTGCTAATAGCACCAACTGTCTGCTGTGTAATACTGCTAATAGCACCAACTGTCTGCTGTGTAATACTGCTAATAGCAGAGCCTGTCTGCTGTGTAATACTGCTAATAGCACCGCCTGTCTGCTGTGTAATACTGCTAATAGCACCACCTGTCTGCTGTGTAATACTGCTAATAGCACCAACTGTCTGCTGTGTAATACTGCTAATAGCAGAGCCTGTCTGCTGTGTAATACTGCTAATAGCACCAACTGTCTGCTGTGTAATACTGCTAATAGCAGAGCCTGTCTGCTGTGTAATACTGCTAATAGCACCGCCTGTCTGCTGTGTAATACTGCTAATAGCACCACCTGTCTGCTGTGTAAAACTGCTAATAGCGCCGCCTGTCTGCTGTGTAATACTGCTAATAGCACCACCTTCTGCTGTGTAATACTGCTAATAGCACCACCTGTCTGCTGTGTAATACTGCTAATAGCAGAGCCTGTCTGCTGTGTAATACTGCTAATTGCACCACCTGTCTGCTGTGTTATACTGCTAATAGCGCCGCCTGTCTGCTGTGTAATACTGCTAATAGCACCAACTGTCTGCTGTGTAATACTGCTAATAGCACCAACTGTCTGCTGTGTAATACTGCTAATAGCAGAGCCTGTCTGCTGTGTAATACTGCTAATTGCACCACCTGTCTGCTGTGTAATACTGCTAATAGCGCCGCCTGTCTGCTGTGTTATACTGCTAATAGCACCAACTGTCTGCTGTGTAATACTGCTAATAGCAGAGCCTGTCTGCTGTGTAATACTGCTAATAGCGCCGCCTGTCTGCTGTGTAATACTGCTAATTGCACCACCTGTCTGCTGTGTAATACTACTAATAGCAGAGCCTGTCTGCTGTGTAATACTACTAATAGCAGAGCCTGTCTGCTGTGCAATACTGCTAATTGCACCACCTGTCTGCTGTGTAATACTGCTAATAGCGCCGCCTGTCTGCTGTGTAATACTGCTAATAGCACCAACTGTCTGCTGTGTAATACTGCTAATAGCACCAACTGTCTGCTGTGTAATACTGCTAATAGCACCGCCTGTCTGCTGTGTAATACTGCTAATAGCGCCGCCTGTCTGCTGTGTAATACTGCTAATAGCACCACCTTCTGCTGTGTAATACTGCTAATAGCACCGCCTGTCTGCTGTGTAATACTGCTAATAGCACCACCTGTCTGCTGTGTAATACTGCTAATAGCGCCGCCTGTCTGCTGTGTAATACTGCTAATAGCACCACCTTCTGCTGTGTAATACTGCTAATAGCACCACCTGTCTGCTGTGTAATACTGCTAATAGCAGAGCCTGTCTGCTGTGTAATACTGCTAATTGCACCACCTGTCTGCTGTGTTATACTGCTAATAGCGCCGCCTGTCTGCTGTGTAATACTGCTAATAGCACCAACTGTCTGCTGTGTAATACTGCTAATAGCACCAACTGTCTGCTGTGTAATACTGCTAATAGCAGAGCCTGTCTGCTGTGTAATACTGCTAATTGCACCACCTGTCTGCTGTGTAATACTGCTAATAGCGCCGCCTGTCTGCTGTGTTATACTGCTAATAGCACCAACTGTCTGCTGTGTAATACTGCTAATAGCAGAGCCTGTCTGCTGTGTAATACTGCTAATAGCGCCGCCTGTCTGCTGTGTAATACTGCTAATAGCACCGCCTGTCTGCTGTGTAATACTGCTAATAGCGCCGCCTGTCTGCTGTGTAATACTGCTAATAGCACCACCTTCTGCTGTGTAATACTGCTAATAGCACCACCTGTCTGCTGTGTAATACTGCTAATAGCGCTGCCTGTCTGCTGTGTAATACTGCTAATAGCACCGCCTGTCTGCTGTGTTATACTGCTAATAGCACCAACTGTCTGCTGTGTAATACTGCTAATAGCAGAGCCTGTCTGCTGTGTAATACTGCTAATAGCAGAGCCTGTCTGCTGTGTAATACTGCTAATTGCACCACCTGTCTGCTGTGTAATACTGCTAATAGCAGAGCCTGTCTGCTGTGTAATACTGCTAATAGCAGAGCCTGTCTGCTGTGTAATACTGCAAATTGCACCACCTGTCTGCTGTGTAATACTGCTAATAGCACCGCCTGTCTGCTGTGTAATACTGCTAATAGCACCACCTGTCTGCTGTGTAATACTGCTAATAGCACCACCTGTCTGCTGTGTAATACTGCTAATAGCGCCGCCTGTCTGCTGTGTAATACTGCTAATAGCACCACCTGTCTGCTGTGTAATACTGCTAATAGCACCAACTGTCTGCTGTGTAATACTGCTAATAGCAGAGCCTGTCTGCTGTGTAATACTGCTAATAGCGCCGCCTGTCTGCTGTGTAATACTGCTAATAGCACCGCCTGTCTGCTGTGTAATACTGCTAATAGCGCCGCCTGTCTGCTGTGTAATACTGCTAATAGCACCACCTTCTGCTGTGTAATACTGCTAATAGCACCACCTGTCTGCTGTGTAATACTGCTAATAGCACCGCCTGTCTGCTGTGTAATACTGCTAATAGCACCACCTGTCTGCTGTGTAATACTGCTAATAGCACCACCTGTCTGCTGTGTAATACTGCTAATAGCGCCGCCTGTCTGCTGTGTAATACTGCTAATAGCACCACCTGTCTGCTGTGTAATACTGCTAATAGCAGAGCCTGTCTGCTGTGTAATACTGCTAATAGCACCGCCTGTCTGCTGTGTAATACTGCTAATAGCGCCGCCTGTCTGCTGTGTAATACTGCTAATAGCACCGCCTGTCTGCTGTGTAATACTGCTAATAGCGCCGCCTGTCTGCTGTGTAATACTGCTAATAGCACCAACTGTCTGCTGTGTAATACTGCTAATTGCACCACCTGTCTGCTGTGTAATACTGCTAATAGCGCCGCCTGTCTGCTGTGTTATACTGCTAATAGCACCAACTGTCTGCTGTGTAATACTGCTAATAGCAGAGCCTGTCTGCTGTGTAATAATGCTAATAGCGCCGCCTGTCTGCTGTGTAATACTGCTAATAGCACCGCCTGTCTGCTGTGTAATACTGCTAATAGCGCCGCCTGTCTGCTGTGTAATACTGCTAATAGCACCACCTTCTGCTGTGTAATACTGCTAATAGCACCACCTGTCTGCTGTGTAATACTGCTAATAGCAGAGCCTGTCTGCTGTGTAATACTGCTAATTGCACCACCTGTCTGCTGTGTAATACTGCTAATAGCGCCGCCTGTCTGCTGTGTAATACTGCTAATAGCACCGCCTGTCTGCTGTGTTATACTGCTAATAGCACCAACTGTCTGCTGTGTAATACTGCTAATAGCAGAGCCTGTCTGCTGTGTAATACTGCTAATAGCAGAGCCTGTCTGCTGTGTAATACTGCTAATTGCACCACCTGTCTGCTGTGTAATACTGCTAATAGCAGAGCCTGTCTGCTGTGTAATACTGCTAATAGCAGAGCCTGTCTGCTGTGTAATACTGCTAATTGCACCACCTGTCTGCTGTGTAATACTGCTAATAGCAGAGCCTGTCTGCTGTGTAATACAGCTAATAGCAGAGCCTGTCTGCTGTGTAATACTGCTAATTGCACCACCTGTCTGCTGTGTAATACTGCTAATAGCAGAGCCTGTCTGCTGTGTAATACTGCTAATAGCAGAGCCTGTCTGCTGTGTAATACTGCTAATTGCACCACCTGTCTGCTGTGTAATACTGCTAATAGCAGAGCCTGTCTGCTGTGTAATACTGCTAATTGCACCACCTGTCTGCTGTGTAATACTGCTAATAGCAGAGTCTGTCTGCTGTGTAATACTGCTAATAGCAGAGCCTGTCTGCTGTGTAATACTGCTAATTGCACCACCTGTCTGCTGTGTAATACTGCTAATTGCACCACCTGTCTGCTGTGTAATACTGCTAATAGCACCGCCTGTCTGCTGTGTAATACTGCTAATAGCACCACCTATCTGCTGTGTAATACTGCTAATAACACCACCTGTCTGCTGTGTAATACTGCTAATAACACCACCTGTCTGCTGTGTAATACTGCTAATAGCAGAGCCTGTCTGCTGTGTAATACTGCTAATAGCACCGCCTGTCTGCTGTGTAATACTGCTAATAGCACCGCCAGTCTGCTGTGTAATACTGCTAAAAGCACCGCCTATCTGCTGTGTAATACTACTATTAGCTAGAGATGAGCGCCTGAAATTTTTCGGGTTTTGTGTTTTGGTTTTGGGTTCGGTTCCGCGGCCGTGTTTTGGGTTCGAACGCGTTTTGGCAAAACCTCACCGAATTATTTTTGTCGGATTCGGGTGTGTTTTGGATTCGGGTGTTTTTTTCCAAAAACACTAAAAAACAGCTTAAATCATAGAATTTGGGGGTCATTTTGATCCCAAAGTATTATTAACCTCAAAAACCATAATTTACACTCATTTTCAGTCTATTCTGAATACCTCACACCTCACAATATTATTTTTAGTCCTAAAATTTGCACCGAGGTCGCTGTGTGAGTAAGATAAGCGACCCTAGTGGCCGACACAAACACCGGGCCCATCTAGGAGTGGCACTGCAGTGTCACGCAGGATGTCCCTTCCAAAAAACCCTCCCCAAACAGCACATGACGCAAAGAAAAAAAGAGGCGCAATGAGGTAGCTGTGTGAGTAAGATTAGCGACCCTAGTGGCCGACACAAACACCGGGCCCATCTAGGAGTGGCACTGCAGTGTCACGCAGGATGGCCCTTCCAAAAAACCCTCCCCAAACAGCACATGACGCAAAGAAAAAAAGAGGCGCAATGAGGTAGCTGACTGTGTGAGTAAGATTAGCGACCCTAGTGGCCGACACAAACACCGGGCACATCTAGGAGTGGCACTGCAGTGTCACGCAGGATGTCCCTTCCAAAAAACCCTCCCCAAACAGCACATGACGCAAAGAAAAAAAGAGGCGCAATGAGGTAGCTGTGTGAGTAAGATTAGCGACCCTAGTGGCCGACACAAACACCGGGCCCATCTAGGAGTGGCACTGCAGTGTCACGCAGGATGTCCCTTCCAAAAAACCCTCCCCAATCAGCACATGATGCAAAGAAAAAGAAAAGAAAAAAGAGGTGCAAGATGGAATTATCCTTGGGCCCTCCCACCCACCCTTATGTTGTATAAACAAAACAGGACATGCACACTTTAACCAACCCATCATTTCAGTGACAGGGTCTGCCACACGACTGTGACTGATATGACGGGTTGGTTTGGACCCCCCCCAAAAAAGAAGCAATTAATCTCTCCTTGCACAAACTGGCTCTACAGAGGCAAGATGTCCACCTCATCTTCACCCTCCGATATATCACCGTGTACATCCCCCTCCTCACAGATTATCAATTCGTCCCCACTGGAATCCACCATCTCAGCTCCCTGTGTACTTTGTGGAGGCAATTGCTGCTGGTCAATGTCTCCGCGGAGGAATTGATTATAATTCATTTTAATGAACATCATCTTCTCCACATTTTCTGGATGTAACCTCGTACGCCGATTGCTGACAAGGTGAGCGGCGGCACTAAACACTCTTTCGGAGTACACACTTGTGGGAGGGCAACTTAGGTAGAATAAAGCCAGTTTGTGCAAGGGCCTCCAAATTGCCTCTTTTTCCTGCCAGTATAAGTACGGACTGTGTGACGTGCCTACTTGGATGCGGTCACTCATATAATCCTCCACCATTCTATCAATGTTGAGAGAATCATATGCAGTGACAGTAGACGACATGTCCGTAATCGTTGTCAGGTCCTTCAGTCCGGACCAGATGTCAGCATCAGCAGTCGCTCCAGACTGCCCTGCATCACCGCCAGCGGGTGGGCTCGGAATTCTGAGCCTTTTCCTCGCACCCCCAGTTGCGGGAGAATGTGAAGGAGGAGATGTTGACAGGTCGCGTTCCGCTTGACTTGACAATTTTGTCACCAGCAGGTCTTTCAACCCCAGCAGACCTGTGTCTGCCGGAAAGAGAGATCCAAGGTAGGCTTTAAATCTAGGATCGAGCACGGTGGCCAAAATGTAGTGCTCTGATTTCAACAGATTGACCACCCGTGAATCCTTGTTAAGCGAATTAAGGGCTGCATCCACAAGTCCCACATGCCTAGCGGAATCGCTCCGTGTTAGCTCCTTCTTCAATGCCTCCAGCTTCTTCTGCAAAAGCCTGATGAGGGGAATGACCTGACTCAGGCTGGCAGTGTCTGAACTGACTTCACGTGTGGCAAGTTCAAAGGGCATCAGAACCTTGCACAACGTTGAAATCATTCTCCACTGCACTTGAGACAGGTGCATTCCATCTCCTATATCGTGCTCAATTGTATAGGCTTGAATGGCCTTTTGCTGCTCCTCCAACCTCTGAAGCATATAGAGGGTTGAATTCCACCTCGTTACCACTTCTTGCTTCAGATGATGGCAGGGCAGGTTCAGTAGTTTTTGGTGGTGCTCCAGTCTTCTGTACGTGGTGCCTGTACGCCGAAAGTGTCCCGCAATTTTTCTGGCCACCGACAGCATCTCTTGCACGCCCCTGTCGTTTTTTAAAAAATTCTGCACCACCAAATTCAAGGTATGTGCAAAACATGGGACGTGCTGGAATTTGCCCATATTTAATGCACACACAATATTGCTGGCGTTGTCCGATGCCACAAATCCACAGGAGAGTCCAATTGGGGTAAGCCATTCCGCGATGATCTTCCTCAGTTGCCGTAAGAGGTTTTCAGCTGTGTGCGTATTCTGGAAAGCGGTGATACAAAGCGTAGCCTGCCTAGGAAAGAGTTGGCGTTTGCGAGATGCTGCTACTGGTGCCGCCGCTGCTGTTCTTGCGGCGGGAGTCCATACATCTACCCAGTGGGCTGTCACAGTCATATAGTCCTGACCCTGCCCTGCTCCACTTGTCCACATGTCCGTGGTTAAGTGGACATTGGGTACAACTGCATTTTTTAGGACACTGGTGAGTCTTTTTCTGACGTCCGTGTACATTCTCGGTATCGCCTGCCTAGAGAAGTGGAACCTAGATGGTATTTGGTAACGGGGGCACACTGCCTCAATAAATTGTCTAGTTCCCTGTGAACTAACGGCGGATACCGGACGCACGTCTAACACCAACATAGTTGTCAAGGACTCAGTTATCCGCTTTGCAGTAGGATGACTGCTGTGATATTTCATCTTCCTCGCAAAGGACTGTTGAACAGTCAATTGCTTACTGTAAGTAGTACAAGTGGGCTTACGACTTCCCCTCTGGGATGACCATCGACTCCCAGCGGCAACAACAGCAGCGCCAGCAGCAGTAGGCGTTACACGCAAGGATGCATCGGAGGAATCCCAGGCAGGAGAGGACTCGTCAGACTTGCCAGTGACATGGCCTGCAGGACTATTGGCATTCCTGGGGAAGGAGGAAATTGACACTGAGGGAGTTGGTGGGGTGGTTTGCGTGAGCTTGGTTACAAGAGGAAGGGATTTACTGGTCAGTGGACTGCTTCCGCTGTCACCCAAAGTTTTTGAACTTGTCACTGACTTATTATGAATGCGCTGCAGGTGACGTATAAGGGAGGATGTTCCGAGGTGGTTAACGTCCTTACCCCTACTTATTACAGCTTGACAAAGGGAACACACGGCTTGACACCTGTTGTCCGCATTTCTGGTGAAATACCTCCACACCGAAGAGCTGATTTTTTTGGTATTTTCACCTGGCATGTCAACGGCCATATTCCTCCCACGGACAACAGGTGTCTCCCCGGGTGCCTGACTTAAACAAACCACCTCACCATCAGAATCCTTCTGGTCAATTTCCTCCCCAGCGCCAGCAACACCCATATCCTCCTCATCCTGGTGTACTTCAACACTGACATCTTCAATCTGACTATCAGGAACTGGACTGCGGGTGCTCCTTCCAGCACTTGCAGGGGGCATGCAAATAGTGGAAGGCGCATGCTCTTCACGTCCAGTGTTGGGAAGGTCAGGCATCGCAAACGACACAATTGGACTCTCCTTGTGGATTTGGGATTTCAAAGAACGCACAGTTCTTTGCGGTGCTTTTGCCAGCTTGAGTCTTTTCAGTTTTCTAGCGAGAGGCTGAGTGCTTCCATCCTCATGTGAAGCTGAACCACTAGCCATGAACATAGGCCAGGGCCTCAGCCGTTCCTTGCCACTCCGTGTGGTAAATGGCATATTGGCAAGTTTACGCTTCTCCTCCGACAATTTTATTTTAGGTTTTGGAGTCCTTTTTTTTCTGATATTTGGTGTTTTGGATTTGACATGCTCTGTACTATGACATTGGGCATCGGCCTTGGCAGACGACGTTGCTGGCATTTCATCGTCTCGGCCATGACTAGTGGCAGCAGCTTCAGCACGAGGTGGAAGTGGATCTTGATCTTTCCCTAATTTTGGAACCTCAACTTTTTTGTTCTCCATATTTTATAGGCAGAACTAAAAGGCACCTCAGGTAAACAATGGAGATGGATGGATTGGATACTAGTATACAATTATGGACGGACTGCCACGGTTAGGTGGTATAAAAAAACCACGGTTAGGTGGTATATATTGTAATACAATTATGGATGGACGGACTGCCTGCCGAGTGCCGACACAGAGGTAGCCACAGCCGTGAACTACCGCACTGTACACTGGTTGATAAAGAGATAGTAGTATACTCGTAACAACTAGTATGACTGACTATGACGGTATAAAGAATGAAAAAAAAACCACGGTTAGGTGGTATATATTGTAATACAATTATGGATGGACGGACTGCCTGCCGAGTTCCGACACAGAGGTAGCCACAGCCGTGAACTACCGCACTGTACACTGGTTGATAAAGAGATAGTAGTATACTCGTAACAACTAGTATGACTGACTATGACGGTATAAAGAATGAAAAAAAAACCACGGTTAGGTGGTATATATTATAATACAATTATGGATGGACGGACTGCCTGCCGACTGCCGACACAGAGGTAGCCACAGCCATGAACTACCGCACTGTACACTGGTTGATAAAGAGATAGTAGTATACTTGAAAGGATTCGCCCCTCTATTCTTTAACCCTCGATGTGATGGCCTCTCAGACGTCCGTGAGTGTAAACCTTTAGCCACAAGTTACATGCACAACACAAGCAGTAAAGATTCACACTGCTTTATTATGAGGTTAACAAAAGTATAAAAGACAATGCATATGGGTGTAACTGACATGTTGTTACACTCTCATTGGCTCGTTAGTAGTTACCAGGCAGAATTGAAAAGGCGGATGTCCATATATGGGTTTTCTACAAGTTTCTCAAAACATTTAACAAAGTCTGTAACACACAGAAGTAAAAATAACAGGTTTCATCTGGTATAGAACTGTCCTTGAGAAACAGACACATACAAGCCTGGTATTGTATGAGGAGATAAAGGTACCAGGCACAGGGTAGTACGTATCTATGCAAACACATAACAGTTCATATAGCATGTTTTAACCCTTCATTAGGGAGGTAGAAATATTCACTTTTACACTGTAACTATTATAAGGAAATTGATCATATAAAAAGTAATATTTACAAAGCACAGAAGAGTTAACCCTTCAATCCCCTCTTAGAATCATGATTATTATATAACATGATTCTTGAGTGAGGCTCCTTTCTTGTTCCTCCAGTTCTTGAGATATTGGACATAATCGTCGGGTCCCTTACTATCAGAGGAGGTGACAGGACTGGTGGTTATATCATAGTACATCAGGGCCTTATCAATGCCTTTGGAGGTAAGTTTCTTTCCACAGGGAATTACACAATAAACTATAATGCCTACAAGAATTAAAGTTACAAGTATGAATATGCTTATTTGCACAAGAGCCTGTTTCCAATTTTCAAACCACCCAAAATATTGGCTCCATGGGTTATCAATACCTGAATTTTTCTTAAGTTCTATGGATAAGGTTTCTAACTTGTTTATGGCTAAAGTAACCTTACCATTGGGACCAGTGTTGTCAGGAATGTATGTACAACAGCCTTCCACCTTACTAATGTAAACACATGTACCGCCTTTTTCTGCTAGGATCATGTCAAGGGCCATTCTATTTTGGAATGTCATTTGGGAAGTGGCTTCTAGCTGTTCAGCTATACCTTTAAGAGCATCTTTGGTATCATTAACAAATCTTTGTTGATTATAATATATATAATTAATCCAGGCTACGTTTTTATTTACAGTTACTATAGGAAACAATGACTCAAAACCCGCAGCCACCTCATCTCTAGCTTTGAACTCATTTGGAACACCTTCTTGGGACCCCTATAGCATCAATGTATACGTGGGGGTCAAAGCTACCTCCTGGGAGTGCTCTTTTCTTTCGATTAGCAGGAGTATTAGAGGGAGGAGTGGGGTCATCGGTGATCATTAGGAGTGGCATTATGACTTTGGCCAGGGCACACTCACCATACCATGGTGTGTCTAATTTAATTCTAAGCTTCATATCCCCACATATGTAATAAATGTCGCCTAATGATCTAGTTTGGTTGACTAAAACAGTTGTTCTTTTATTTGCACAATACCCTGGTGGGAAGGTTTTTAAATTTCTCCCTGTGGTGGTGTTAGATGTATAACAGGTATAGTTTCCAGGATATATGGTTATGGTGCTTCCTGGGTTGGGATTTTTTGACAATATGGGATATTCCCTTTTCCACATTTCGCACTGACTGTCATTTGTTTTGGTGTCATTAAAAAGGCTGAAAAAAACAATTTTCCTGTTCTAGGGGTATATTAAGGGGCACTGTACCTAGGTGGGGCCTAGATTTGCCACAGACATAACAGTTGCTTTTATTGTGTTTGTTGTCAGCAAGTTTAGGGAACATGAAATAATCAAGGATGTATGTGGCTACGTGTGTATTGGAGGAATTGTACCACAAGGTGGGGACCCCATCTGCTTGTGTGATGTCGACTTCACATATTGTGAGGTGAATGAGGGCCAGTAGGGCTATCGAGATAGTCCCCAGGATAGAGATAGGGGGCAGGTTCTTCATCGTTTTCTGTTCTTCTGTCTTCGCTAGGTGGGAGGTCAGGGCTGTCTGCCCCGGTTCGTACCTCACTGGAATCACTTGCTTCCCTCTCTAGGTCTGGTCTAGGAACCTTTTTTACTCGGGATGCATGGATCCAGGTAGGACTTTCCTCTGTCAGGACTGCTGTTCGGGTAACTGCTACGACCTCTGTCTCTGGACCATAGGTGAAGTCTCCTGGGCTCTTGTTCCTGGGGAGCACCTTCACCACGACTCTGTCTCTGACTTTAAAGGGGTGTGTAGGTTCCTGTGGATTCAAAGGGTTTTTACAAACAACCTCATGTTCAATTTCATTCAGTTTTGTTATCAGGGACCTGACATACTCTTCTCTGATGAGTTCTAGATCTCCTTCCTGTATTACTAGTGGTTTCTTAGCCCAGGGTGTAGGAAAAGGGTCTACCCATTAGTATTTCAAAGGGTGAGTATCCTAGAGTTTTCTGTGGGGTATTCAAGATGCTGGTGTTTAGCTTTATTAGGGTTGTTCCTGAGGCAAGTGATGCATCTGCTAACATACTGGTCCACAAGTGATTTGGCATTAGTAACATAAAAATCATTGGTTAGTAGGAGGAGTGTTGTGGCTTCACCACGGTGACCAACACCACGGCAATGGGCAACGAGCAAAGGGGCACTGGACTGGGGTATACAGGGTTTCCCCTCTTTGCAGATTAATCCTGATTTAGGATTTTTTCTGCAGAATTGGGTAAGTTCAGTCGGAGAGATCAGCATTAGTCGCAGCAGCTTGAAGTTGAGTGAGCAGATGGACGTTGTCAAGGGAGGGACATGCTCTAGTGAGTGCAATGAGTTCTGCAGCTTGCGCGGACTGATAAGGTATTGGTAGGGTTTCCAACACAGTGTCAGGGAGGGTGACAATGGCATAGCCAGCCTGGTATGTATTGTCATTGGGCCTACTACAGGAGCCGTCAACAAAAACTATGTCTGCGCCTGGTATGGGAACGGGAGACATGTCAAGTCTGGGAGAAGTTTCAGCTTCAATGGAAGCAGCACAGTCATGTAGGTCGGGTGGTTCATCCTCGGGACCTTTCAAGCCTAAAAGGGCATTGAGAATGGGTGCAGGGCCAGAAGAACTAGCAGTGTACTTAATGGTAAGGGTGGGGTTACTCAAAAGGAGTACTTCATATCCACTAAGGCGTTGTGCTGACATGTGCTGTGTGTGTAAGCCTTTAAGTATTGCCAGGACATCATGTGTGGTGTGGAGTACTGTGATGTGGCCTAAAGTGAGGGTAGTGGCCATTTCTGCAACCATTGCACAGGCTGCCAAAGCCCTGAGGCAGGCAGGCATACCTTGCACAGACACTGGCATGACTTTGGAAAAAAAATGCCACGGGGCGCAACTTCCCTCCATGAAACTGTGTGAGCACCCCCGCCATGGTTTTACAATTGTCCCTTGCATATAGATGGAAAGGTAGTACATAATTGGGGAGGCCAAGTGCCGGACTTTTCATCAACATACATTTTAAACTTTCATATGCAGTTAACATTTCTTGTGACCATTGTACAGTTTTAGGTTTGTCCTTCAGTGTGGCTTGTCTCAAAATGTTATCATAATAAGAGCAATCAGATATCCACTGTCTGCAGTAATTTACCATACCCAGGAAGGACAGTAGTTCCTTCTGGGTAGTTGGGGTGACCAGGCCCAATACAGACTGTATGCGTTGTGGACTGATTTTCCTCTCTCCCTGAGTGAGCACAAAACCTAAGTAATCAACATGCTTTTTACACCATTGCATTTTTGTTTTGGACACCTTGTGTCCACATTCACAAAGCCAGTTTAGTAATGAAACACCATCCTCTCGGCAGGCCTCCTCAGTTTTACTACAGAGCAGCAGATCATCTGCATACTGTAGCAGGACTGAACCATGGTGAGGTTGCCAGGGCCCCAATGTGGCCTGGAGACAACAGGTGCGTCAATAATCTGCACCAGGTAAGTTGTTTACCCTCAAAAGAAAAGGCAAAAAGTAATTGTGTCTGTGAATCTACAGGTATGCTGAAAAAGGCATTCTTCAAATCAAATACAGAGAAGAACGCAGCATCTGCAGGGATTGCAGAAATGAGTGAGTTTACATCTGGGACAATTGGTGCAATTGGGACAATTAGCTGATTGATCGCTCTGAGATTCTGTACAAATCTTATACTGCCATCAGCTTTGGCAACAGGGTTCACAGGAGTACAGTATGGTGATACAATATGTCTGAGAATACCCTGTTGTAAGAATTGCTGTATGAGACCTTCTATAAACAGGTTGTGAGTCGGGTTTGAGATTGGCCTTATGTGGTGTGCATGAGATTAGGCCAGTGTCATATGGACCTTCTGACCAAAGAGCGGGGTTTACTTGAGCTAAGTCAGGCATTGGTGGGTAGGTTGTTAATGAAGGTGGAAATGAGTAAGCTTTCTGAGTTAAGCAAAGGTAAGCCAGCGTCATCTGTCCAGCAGTCCTTAAACCTTTTCCAAAACTCAGTAACAGACTCCGAGGGTTTCAGTTTACAAGCTACAGCGACAGGCAAAAAAACACAGGCAAAGGAGCACGGGTTTTAAAGACTTCCTTCATATGTGTATAGCTGCGTCCTTTGCAAGCTTTGCGCAAATAAGATATACAGCCATCGAGGGTAATAGTGGGCTTGGGACAGTGTTTTACTATTATCTAAACTCTGGGTTATTGGTGCGTTAGGGATAGAGCTAGTGGACGCACCCTCCAGCAGTGGAGTTGGAGGCGATCCCATCTGGTGTGAAAGGGTTACTGCTGCCAAGAGATCTGTGTCCTCAAGCGCAGGATACATTGGAATGTAAGGGGGAGGGAGAGGGTTTTCAAAGATTTTACAGTTTCTCACTTCTTCGCTTCTGTGCTGTTGGGAACTGACATTTTTGTAATCCTCCATATAGAAAGGGTAATTACTGCCTTCCCGTAGGAATGGGTCCTGTCCTGCTTTCTCTGTCCATCCCGCTAAATTATCCACCCATGGGTTAACTAAGTAATACTCTGAGGTAGAGTTGCGGGCGACATACATCTTGCATGTCTCACCAGGGAGGGGCGGGGGATATGTAGTTTTTTTTTTTACTCTGACTAGAGCCCATTGTCAGACAGTAATATAAATCAACAGTACAACTTTAAAAGAAAATATCTAAAATATACAACACTCTACTTACTATACATGCATCAGCTAACCAGTTAATTAGTCATTGACAATATCACAATATTATCTGTATAGTGAGAACATGAAATCTTTTGACGTGTACGATACTTACCATTCGTACAAGATGTCAGAAAAATACAGCGTTTTAAACAGGAAGCAGGAAAAGTGTTTGAGTAAAGATATCTGGCAGACGAAAACTTACCAGCCGTCTGGACCAAATATAAGAACTTATCTCACTACAAACATACAAGAATATATAGACGATCAAATCGAGGTATTCTCTACGTTACGTATAGACCCCAGGTCTATTTTTAAGTATCCCAGATACTAACGTCACGTTATGTATAGACTCCCAGGTCTATTTTAAGTATCCCAGATACTAACGTCTTTGGAGAGTTGCGCTTGGACCCCTGGTCCCTTCTCAGACGTATCTTTAAGTCCCAGACATTAAAGATGTTTGGTCACGTGTTCCCAGAACACTGACACGGATTCAGCTTCAGTGTATGACCGCAATCCCGTATGGCAAAGACAGACAATAAATTCTCTATCTTTACCATTCGGGGACGATCACTGAATCGCGGACGTAGCCCCCACTTGAAAGGATTCGCCCCTCTATTCTTTAACCCTCGATGTGATGGCCTCTCAGACGTCCGTGAGTGTAAACCTTTAGCCACAAGTTACATGCACAACACAAGCAGTAAAGATTCACACTGCTTTATTATGAGGTTAACAAAAGTATAAAAGACAATGCATATGGGTGTAACTGACATGTTGTTACACTCTCATTGGCTCGTTAGTAGTTACCAGGCAGAATTGAAAAGGCGGATGTCCATATATGGGTTTTCTACAAGTTTCTCAAAACATTTAACAAAGTCTGTAACACACAGAAGTAAAAATAACAGGTTTCATCTGGTATAGAACTGTCCTTGAGAAACAGACACATACAAGCCTGGTATTGTATGAGGAGATAAAGGTACCAGGCACAGGGTAGTACGTATCTATGCAAACACATAACAGTTCATATAGCATGTTTTAACCCTTCATTAGGGAGGTAGAAATATTCACTTTTACACTGTAACTATTATAAGGAAATTGATCATATAAAAAGTAATATTTACAAAGCACAGAAGAGTTAACCCTTCAATACTCGTAACAACTAGTATGACACTATGACGGTATAAAGAATGAAAAAAAAACCACGGTTAGGTGGTATATATTATAATAATACAATTATGGATGGACGGACTGCCTGCCGAGTTCCGACACAGAGGTAGCCACAGCCGTGAACTACCGCACTGTACACTGGTTGATAAAGAGATAGTAGTATACTCGTAACAACTAGTATGACGGACTATGACGGTATAAAGAATGAAAAAAAAACCACGGTTAGGTGGTATATATTGTAATACAATTATGGATGGACGGACTGCCTGCCGAGTTCCGACACAGAGGTAGCCACAGCCGTGAACTACCGCACTGTACACTGGTTGATAAAGAGATAGTAGTATACTCGTAACAACTAGTATGACTGACTATGACGGTATAAAGAATGAAAAAAAAACCACGGTTAGGTGGTATATATTATAATACAATTATGGATGGACGGACTGCCTGCCGACTGCCGACACAGAGGTAGCCACAGCCGTGAACTACCGCACTGTACACTGGTTGATAAAGAGATAGTAGTATACTCGTAACAACTAGTATGACACTATGACGGTATAAAGAATGAAAAAAAAACCACGGTTAGGTGGTATATATTATAATAATACAATTATGGATGGACGGACTGCCTGCCGAGTTCCGACACAGAGGTAGCCACAGCCGTGAACTACCGCACTGTACACTGGTTGATAAAGAGATAGTAGTATACTCGTAACAACTAGTATGACTGACTATGACGGTATAAAGAATGAAAAAAAAACCACGGTTAGGTGGTATATATTGTAATACAATTATGGATGGACGGACTGCCTGCCGAGTTCCGACACAGAGGTAGCCACAGCCGTGAACTACCGCACTGTACACTGGTTGATAAAGAGATAGTAGTATACTCGTAACAACTAGTATGACTGACTATGACGGTATAAAGAATGAAAAAAAAACCACGGTTAGGTGGTATATATTATAATACAATTATGGATGGACGGACTGCCTGCCGACTGCCGACACAGAGGTAGCCACAGCCGTGAACTACCGCACTGTACACTGGTTGATAAAGAGATAGTAGTATACTCGTAACAACTAGTATGACACTATGACGGTATAAAGAATGAAAAAAAAACCACGGTTAGGTGGTATATATTATAATACAATTATGGATGGACGGACTGCCTGCCGACTGCCGACACAGAGGTAGCCACAGCCGTGAACTACCGCACTGTACACTGGTTGATAAAGAGATAGTAGTATACTCGTAACAACTAGTATGACACTATGACGGTATAAAGAATGAAAAAAAAACCACGGTTAGGTGGTATATATTATAATACAATTATGGATGGACGGACTGCCTGCCGAGTGCCGACACAGAGGTAGCCACAGCCGTGAACTACCGCACTGTACACTGGTTGATAAAGAGATAGTAGTATACTCGTAACAACTAGTATGACTGACTATGACGGTATAAAGAATGAAAAAAAAACCACGGTTAGGTGGTATATATTATAATACAATTATGGATGGACGGACTGCCTGCCGACTGCCGACACAGAGGTAGCCACAGCCGTGAACTACCGCACTGTACACTGGTTGATAAAGAGATAGTAGTATACTCGTAACAACTAGTATGACACTATGACGGTATAAAGAATGAAAAAAAAACCACGGTTAGGTGGTATATATTATAATACAATTATGGATGGACGGACTGCCTGCCGACTGCCGACACAGAGGTAGCCACAGCCGTGAACTACCGCACTGTACACTGGTTGATAAAGAGATAGTAGTATACTCGTAACAACTAGTATGACACTATGACGGTATAAAGAATGAAAAAAAAACCACGGTTAGGTGGTATATATTATAATAATACAATTATGGATGGACGGACTGCCTGCCGACTGCCGACACAGAGGTAGCCACAGCCGTGAACTACCGCACTGTACACTGGTTGATAAAGAGATAGTAGTATACTCGTAACAACTAGTATGACTATGACGACGGTATAAAGAAAGAAAAAAAAATACCACGGTTAGGTGGTATATAATTATACAATTATGGATGGACGGACTGCCTGCCGAGTGCCGACTGCCGACACAGAGGTAGCCACAGCCGTGAACTACCGCACTGTACTGTGTCTGCTGCTAATATAGACTGGTTGATAAAGAGATAGTATACAACAATATACTACTATACTGGTGGTCAGGCACTGGTCACCACTAGTCACACTGGCAGTGGCACTCCTGCAGCAAAAGTGTGCACTGTTTAATTTTAAATTAATATAATATTATGTACTCCTGGCTCCTGCTATAACAACCTGCAGTGCTCCCCAGTCTCCCCCACAATTATTATAAGCTTTTATACATTGATGTGCAGCACACTGGGCTGAGCTGAGTGCACACAGACTGAGTCACACTGTGTGACTGCTGTGTATCGTTTTTTTCAGGCAGAGAACGGATATAGCAGAGAACGGATATATTAAATAAAAGTTAACTTAACAACAACTGCACTGGTCACTGTGGTAAACTCTGTCTGCACAATCTCTCTCTCTCTCTCTCTCTTCTAATCTATTCTAATGGAGAGGACGCCAGCCACGTCCTCTCCCTATCAATCTCAATGCACGTGTGAAAATGGCGGCGACGCGCGGCTCCTTATATAGAATCCGAGTCTCGCGAGAATCCGACAGCGTCATGATGACGTTCGGGCGCGCTCGGGTTAACCGAGCAAGGCGGGAAGATCCGAGTCGCTCGGACCCGTGAAAAAAAAAGTGAAGTTCGTGCGGGTTCGGATTCAAAGAAACCGAACCCGCTCATCTATACTATTAGCACCGTCTGCTGTGTGATACTGCTAATATCACCGCCTGTCTGCTGTGTAATACTGCTAATATCACCGCCTGTCTGCTGTGTAATACTGCTAAATAGCACCAACTGTCTGCTGTGTAATATGTCACAACTGAGGGTTTTAGCTGACAGGAGGAAGCCTCAGTTGTAGGGGCTGAGAGGAACTTAAACCGGGGAGGTTTAATCAGACCCCTGGACATGTAAGTGTTAAAAGGAAACCCGAAGGTGTGACCATGACAACCAGGTAAAACTAAATTAAAAGTTTATTGACAAACTCCGTGTAACAACAGACAGCAAATAATAAAAATGGCAATGATAAATAATATGATTCCTGGAGCACTCTGACCATGAAATGGTTTCACAGGACACTGGTAGGTTAAGAACAGTTGTTAAAGTCCTTAGATGGAATAACCTTACCAGGCCTGGCTGTAGTAGTGAAGATATCCAAGGAGCATGCCAGTAGATGGAACAGATGAAGTTGGTAACTTGAATCAGCTGTTGTAATTGCTGGATGGAACCAGCCAGGTGGTAAGACACGGAGTGGATGCGGAATGGAATCAGCCAGATGATAAAGTCACTGAATGAATGCTGGGTGGAACCAGCCAGGTGATGAAACACGGAGTGAATATTGTAAGATGCTAGGGAGCGTGGAAACAGAGGAGTTGAAGGATGATTACCGGTGGTAGTGGATACTGCTGATAAGTAGGAATCCGCTGGAACAACACCGGCACTTTAAGATTACTGGAATCTGCTGGAAGCAGGCTGCTGGAAGCAGATGGGTTAATAGCTGGAAGCTGGATCAGCCACGGAGGACTGCAGAGTCAGGCTGCACCGCAGGATGGTAGGCAGGTGCGGGTCTCTTAGTGGATGCTGGAGACAGGAGCTGGAACCTGGAAAAACAACCACAGGAGAGAGAGACTGGAACAAGGTATGACAAACAAAGCACTGACGATTTCCTGGCCCAGGCACAGGATACTTATACCTGCAGCAAGGCAGGCATTGGCTGGGCAATTTATGCAGATTTCCAGAGGCAGTGGATTGGTGGAACTGAGACATGTGATTGGATCCAACATGGCTGCGCCCATGTTAGTACTTGGAGGGAAAGCTGGTTTGGAAAACCATGTGGGAACATAACAGTAATGGCGGCGCCGGCCGCAGAGGACAGGAGACGCCATGCAGGATTCAAACATGGCGCCGCTGTGACAGCGTCTCAGCGTGACAGGAGGAATATGCAGAATGTGGACACAGATGAGATCCGGCCTTGGAACGCTGAGCCAGCCTCAGGAGACATCTGAAAGGCAAGTAATGGCGTCCAGATACCCGGATCGTGACATAATACTGCTAATAGCACCGCCTGTCTGCTGTGTAATACTGCTAATAACACCAACTGTCTGCTGTGTTATACTGCTAATAGCACTGCCAGTCTGCTGTGTGATACTGCTAACATCACCGCCTGTCTGCTGTGTAATACAGCTAATAGCAGAGCCTGTCTGCTGTGTAATACTGCTAATAGCACCGCCTGTCTGCTGTGTAATACTGCTAATAGCATCACCTGTCTGCTGTGTAATACTGCTAATAGCATCACCTATCTGCTGTGTAATACTGCTAATAGCACAGCCTGTCTGCTGTGTAATACTGCTAATAACACCAACTGTCTGCTGTGTTATACTGCTAATAGCACTGCCTATCTGCTGTGTGATACTGCTAACATCACCGCCTGTCTGCTGTGTAATACAGCTAATAGCAGAGCCTGTCTGCTGTGTAATACTGCTAATAGCACCGCCTGTCTGCTGTGTAATACTGCTAATAGCATCACCTGTCTGCTGTGTAATACTGCTAATAGCATCACCTATCTGCTGTGTAATACTGCTAATAGCACAGCCTGTCTGCTGTGTAATACTGCTAATAACACCAACTGTCTGCTGTGTTATACTGCTAATAGCACTGCCTATCTGCTGTGTGATACTGCTAACATCACCGCCTGTCTGCTGTGTAATACAGCTAATAGCACAGCCTGTCTACTGTGTAATACTGCTAAATAGCACCAACTGTCTGCTGTGTAATACTGCTAATAGCACCGCCTGTCTGCTGTGTTATACTGCTAATAGCACTGCCTGTCTGCTGTGTAATACTGCTAATAGCACCGCCTGTCTGCTGTGTAATACTGCTAATAGCACCACCTATCTGCTGTGTAATACTGCTAATAGCAGAGCCTGTCTGCTGTGTAATACTGCTAATAGCACCGCCTGTCTGCTGTGTAATACTGCTAATAGCACCTCCTGTCTGCTGTGTAATACTGCTAATAGCACCACCTATCTGCTGTGTAATACTGCTAATGTCACCACCTGTCTGCTGTGGAATACAGCTAATAGCACAGCCTGACTGCTGTGTAATACTGCTAATAGCACAACCTGTCTGCTGCGTAATACTGCTTATAGCACAACCTGCCTGCTGCGTAATACTGCTTATGGCACAACCTCCTTGCTGCGTAATACTTCTTAAAGCACAGCCTATCTGCTTTAATGCAGGTAATAGCACAGCCTGTCTACTGTAATGCAGCTAACAGCACAGTGAAATGGGGGCACTGTGTGGCATGAAGGGAACTGGAGGCACTGTGTGGCATAATGTGAACTGGGGTCATTGTGTGGCATAACGTGAACTGGGGGCACTGTGTGGCATAGTGTGAACTGGGGCAGTGTGTAGCATAATGTGAACTGGGGCAGCGTGTGGAATAATGTGAACTGGGGCAGTGCATAGCATAATGTGAACTTGGGCAGTGTGTAGCATAATGTGAACTGGGGGCACCATGTGGAATAATGTGAACTGGGGGCACTGTGTGGCATAATGTGAACTGGGACAGTGTGTGGCATAATGTGAACTGGGGGCACTGTGTGGCATAATGTGAACTGGGGGCACTGTGTGGCATGTACTATGATTTTCTCACCTGTCTGCTGTGTAATACTTCTAATAGCATCACCTATCTGCTGTGTAATACTGCTAATAGCAGAGCCTGTCTGCTGTGTAATACTGCTAATAGCACTGCCTATCTGCTGTGTAATACTGCTAATAGCACCGCCTGTCTGCTGTGTAATACTAATAGCACAGCATATCTGCTGTGTAATACTGCTAATAGCACCACCTGTCTGCTGTGTAATACTACTAATAGCATCACCTGTCTGCTGTGTAATACTTCTAATAGCATCACCTATCAGCTGTGTAATACTGCTAATAGCAGAGCCTGTCTGCTGTGTAATACTGCTAATAGCACCGCCTGTCTGCTGTGTAATACTGCTAATAGCATCACCTGTCTGCTGTGTAATACTGCTAATAGCATCACCTATCTGCTGTGTAATACTGCTAATAGCAGAGCCTGTCTGCTGTGTAATACAGCTAATAGCACAGCCTGTCTACTGTGTAATACTGCTAAATAGCACCAACTGTCTACTGTGCAATACTGCTAAATAGCACCAACTGTCTGCTGTGTAATACTGCGAATAGCATCGCCTGTCTGCTGTGTAATACTGCTAATAGCACCGCCTGTCTGCTGTGTAATACTGCTAATAACACCGCCTGTCTGCTGTGTAATACTGCTAATAGCACCAACTGACTGCTGTGTAATACTGCTAATAGCACCGTCTGTCTGCTGTGTAATACTGCTAATAACACCAACTGTCTGCTGTGTTATACTGCTAATAGCAGAGCCTGTCTGCTGTGTAATACTGCTAATAGCACCGCCTGTCTGCTGTGTAATACTGCTAATAGCACCGCCAGTCTGCTGTGTAATACTGCTAATAGCACCGCCAGTCTGCTGTGTAATACTGCTAATAGCACCTCCTGTCTGCTGTGTAATACTGCTAATAGCACCACCTATCTGCTGTGTAATACTGCTAATGTCACCACCTGTCTGCTGTGTAATACAGCTAATAGCACAGCCTGACTGCTGCGTAATACTGCTAATAGCACAACCTGTCTGCTGCGTAATACTGCTTATAGCACAACCTGCCTGCTGCGTAATACTGCTTATAACACAACCTCCTTGCTGCGTAATACTTCTTAAAGCACAGCCTATCTGCTTTAATGCAGGTAATAGCACAGCCTGTCTACTGTAATGCAGCTAACAGCACAGTGAAATGGGGGCACTGTGTGGCATGAAGGGAACTGGAGGCACTGTGTGGCATAATGTGAACTGGGGTCATTGTGTGGCATAACGTGAACTGGGGGCACTGTGTGGCATAGTGTGAACTGGGGCAGTGTGTAGCATAATGTGAACTGGGGCAGCATGTGGAATAATGTGAACTGGGGCAGTGCGTAGCATAAATTGAACTTGGGCAGTGTGTAGCATAATGTGAACTGGGGGCACCATGTGGAATAATGTGAACTGGGGGCACTGTGTGGCATAATGTGAACTGGGGCAGTGTGTGGCATAATGTGAACTGGGACAGTGTGTGGCATAATGTGAACTGGGGGCACTGTGTGGCATAATGTGAACTGGGGGCACTGTGTGGCATGTACTATGATTTTCTCATCTGGGTCCTGCTGCTTTAATGTAGATCATTTCTGTAGAATCCTCAACCCTATTGGGACTCTATGTTAGCAGAACATGTAAGACTAGCCTACTAACAAATATCTATCCCCAGCAATGGACGGACATGTTAAACATATTGCTTTTACTAATGTGATGTCTTACATTTTTAGGTGCTGGGTTTTGCAGCATTTTTTGCTCTAGTTCTTAAGAAAGTGGAACCGGAAGATGAGGAGGAAACGGCGCTGAATGGAGACTACTCTGCACCAGGTACCTCCTGGGATAAGCTACCAAGCCCAGGCAGAATTATATACCATCCTCGACAGAAACATTAGGAGGCAGCAGACGTATATATTGTATTCTTGGGTTATACAGTATAATAGTAATATTGTTTATATAGAGATTCTAATGGGGTTACAATAGGGTTACCACCTTGTCATTTTAAGATTCCCAGACAGGGGGTGTGGCCAAAGCAGCAGTAGGGTTACGATCAGTGGCGGTTGCTGCCCCGAGCTGCAGAGCAAACCAAAATAAGCAGAGGGGAGCCGGATAATACTTAACTCTTTCCTGCAGGAATGTAAGCTCCCCAGGGATCAGTGCCACGTATCACAGCCGCATGCGCCTGGACAGAGCAGTCAGCGTCTCCCTCTTGTGTCTGCCCACCACCCAGACTCCTGTGAAACTAGCCAATGGGAGCTTACGTATCACTATTTTCACTAATCAGCACAAAGCTGAACTAGCCAGGGCTGGTGACACTATAGCAAGGAAGCACGCAACCTGGGGTCCAGCAGCCATAATGTCAACCAACCCTAGACAGGTCAGATCAGGGTTGGAATCCTTAGGAAAGTGGGCTGGCCCCCCCTCACTAAGGACAACCAGTCCTGAGCTGAAAGCCCAGACGTCTTCTAGTTCAAAAATGAAAACTTATTCTGTGGAGCTTCTCTCTACAATGGGGGTGAAGATCGTGAAGAGCTAAAGGGAAGTGACTGATATCTGTAACACTTGCATCCACAGGTGATCCGAATCCGTTGCTAGAGTGTCGTAGAGACAGTAACATTTACCAGCCTCCTCCTCCTACTGATGTATCAAGGATGAAGAATAACTTTATAAAGGAACAAAAAGTTTTTGCCTTAATAAGAGAAATATTAGGTAAGCGCTCACTGGATGGAATTCAGATGTTATCCCGCCGGCAGCCACTAGATGTTGCCCAAATGGAGCTATTCAATTGTAGCTCCGTTCGGACGCAATTGCTGCCAGCGTCTATGGACGCGATCAGCGGGAAAAAAAGAGACAATTGAATATCATTCGCGGTCTACTGTCACTTTAGTCTTGAGATCAGGCGCAATAATCAATTGAATATCACCCACTGTGTGGCACAGTAACATATAATGATCTTCAGTGGGGTCCGTTATAAATGACAGTTATGTGCTTACATAAAGTGTGACAGTTGTGATAATAATGCTCTAGGGCTGGGAGATTCAACGTGCGGCCCTCCATCTGCTGTGGAACCACACACCCCAGCATGCCCTGCCATGGTTTTAACATGCATTGGGGCAGATGTATTAAGCCTGGAGATGGCATAAGGAAGTGATAAACCAGTGATAAGTATAAGGTGATAAACGCACCAGCCAATCAGCTCCTAACTGTTAATTTACATATAGGAGCTGATTGGCTGGTGTGTTTATCACCTTGCACTTATCACTGGTTTATCACTTCCTTATGCCTTCTCCAGGTTAATACATCTGCCCCACTAATAGCAAAATTGTGACAGGATGTGCTGGAATGTGTAGTTCTACAGCAGCTCAATGGCTACATGTTAAATACTCCTGCTCTAGGGAACTCTGTAATAATCATGTGTGCTTAAAAATCTTTGTGTTTGTGAGCCAAAAATCTTTACGTCCCATCCGAACAGAAATAATGGTATTTTAGATGTTGTTAATTCAGCTATTGTTGTAGTTATTAATCTAAGGTACTGTATTGAGGCTGTTGGCTTTTCATAAAACGCTTGTGTGACACCAACTTTTTATTCCAGTTTCTTTATAGTTCAGCAAAGTTATTTCAGTTGCTGAAAAAAGTTCATGTTTATATGCGCTAGCATGACGCATTCATGTAAGGATAGACGGGTGTAATATGTGGTAAAGGTGCATGGAATAAAGACTGTCCTCTACTAATTTAAACATAAACTAGGTCATGTGCCCGATTTCCACCCGTCCAGCAGGGATGCAGTTATGTGACGCCGGTCACATTACCGACGCCGGGATCCCGAACGCTGAATAGCCCGCCAGTCAGTATGCTGACCAACAGGGAGTATTCCCACTCGACACCACGACACCCATAGAGTGGGAATAGAACCCGTTGAGTGCAGCGAGGCCACAAGGCTTCGTTGTGCTCACTCCCCTCCCCCTTCCCCCACTGGCCATCTAAAAATCGGGATACCGGCATTGGTACGGTGACTGCCGGTCACCCGAACCCAACTCCTCTAGCAAACTTGATGTTAATACATCTCGTCGGTGTAGCTTCCTGTTTCGCCTCGGTACAGAGCTACCGGCCGAACCCATCCAGCCAGGTGAGGCCGTCCAGTCGGCTGAGACCCAATGCAAGCCGAGGCCATCCAGGAGGTGATCCAGCCATTCGACACCAACCAGCCGGCCAAGACCAACCAGCAGAGCTCATCCAACAGTCCATCCATCCAGCCAGCCGAGACCATCCAGCCGAGCCCATCCAGCCACACGAGACCCAGCAGACAGTCGAATCCATCCAGCCGACTGAGTCCAACCTGGCCGAAATAGTTTATTTAATATGTATATTTATATGTTTAGATTTTTATTTTTATACTGTTCAGCTGCCAGGCGAAAATCGGGCCCATCCAGTTGGCCAAGCCCATCTAGCCGGAAAAGACTCAGCAGCCGGCTGAGCCAATGCAGCCAGCTGGGCCCGTCCATCTAGTCAAGGCCATCCAGCTTGCCAAGACCCAGCCGCAGGCCAAAACCTTCCTGCTGGCCGAGAGGCAGATTAAAAAAAATTTCTGTGATGCAGGAATGAACAGACAAACAGAGATTACAACTTTAACATCAGCTGTATGTATGTGATGTGACAGTGTACACAAAAACATCTGCACATCCACATCCTGATCATGGCAGTTATATGTATGATATATTTCCGCACTGAACATTGCGCTAATTAACTTCAAGAGCCCAGCGCACGTATTCTGCATAGAATTCAATCATTTAAACTGTTAACATGTGGTCTATATATAAACTTACCAAGACAAAATGTAACTATTTTTTTTTCCAAGTAAAACATCTCTATACTCAGCCATAAAAGTGTTTGGGGTATATTCAATTAGCAGCTATAACGAACTTTTCACGTGAAAAGTCCGGTTTTCGCGCAAAAAAAACGGACTTTTCCCGCGAAACGCAATTACAGCCTATTCAATTTTCCGTGAAAATTTATCGGTGATCATTTTTTCACTAATTTCACTTCACCTACTCTGAAGCAGGTGAAAAGTTGGAAAAAGTCACTATTTTAAGGTAAAAATGTTTGGATATTGGGGGTCATTCCGAGTTGTTCGCTTGTTATTTTTTTCTCGCAATGGAGCGATTAGTCGCTAATGCGCATGCGCAATGTCCGCAGTGCGACTGCGCCAAGTAAATTTGCTATGCAGTTAGGTATTTTACTCACGGCATTACAAGGTTTTTTCTTCGTTCTTGTGATCGTAATGTGATTGACAGGAAGTGGGTGTTTCTGGGCGGAAACTGGCCGTTTTATGGGTGTGTGCGAAAAAACGCTACCGTTTCTGGGAAAAACGCGGGAGTGGCTGGAGAAACGGAGGAGTGTCTGGGCGAACGCTGGGAGTGTTTGTGACGTCAAACCAGGAACGAAACTGACTGAACTGATCGCAGATGCCGAGTAAGTCTGGAGCTACTCAGAAACTGCTAAGAAGTGTCTATTCGCAATTTTGAGAACCTTTTGTTCGCAATTTTGATAAGCTAAGATTCACTCCCAGTAGGCGGCGGCTTAGCGTGTGCAAAGCTGCTAAAAGCAGCTTGCGAGCGAACAACTCGGAATGACCCCCATGGTCCAGAACTCATGGGACACCCCCCTTAATGACTAATTAGGCACGTTGAAGTTTTTTATTATTTTTAATTGGCCAATAATGACATGTCATTTTTGGGGTGAAAAAGTTCAAAGTGATGGAAATTGGGGTTCAAGGTATGGGACAGGTATATTGGGGTGCTTTATGAGTGGGACAGATGTTTTTAGGCTTGCAGATGGGAGTAATCGGTCTTTTTCCACTTTTTTTTTTAAAGTACCCTAAAATGACCCAAATATATACTTATACCCATTTTCATGTACCCCAAATTTAATGAGAGCATGTATTTTGCTCAAAAAACTTGCTTTCTATCATTTTTTTGCATTTTTAAAAAAATGCATATAACAGCCATTTCACACAATTTCAGTCCCCAAAAACTCTCTAATGTGATCTCTTATACACTTCTCTTCTGTTTTCCTATGTTAGTTTAGCATTTTTTGGGGTACAGGATGATTTCCCCATTTTCACCTGCACTTTTCACTGCAAGAATTTTCACGTGAAACCCGTTTGGAATTAAATAGGTCGAAAAACGGAGCGTTTTCGCTGCAATTTTCGCCCGATTGCCGCGAAAAATTTTCGGGCGAACAATTGCCGCGAATTTGCGGATAATTGAATACCCTAGTTTATGTGTGGTGTGTGGCTAATATGAACAAAAGAACATATAACTGTGTTATGAAGGAGAGATAATTATTGGAGACACATCTGGAAAAAGAAAGGTGTAATTTTTCTATAAAGTCCAGTAAAGTTTTCCTATAAAGTAATTTGATCATAGAACCAATTTGTTAGGTGAGGAAACGATATAATATATACTGTATATATGTGTGTACCCTGCTCTATGACTTGTCTTTCAGCTTACCTGGGATTCTTGTGGATGTTGTTGCTGGTCGCATATGGGCAGAGAGACCCCAATTCGTACTACCTCAATAAACATATCGAGAATAGTTTCACCGATGGTCTTGGAGATGTCTGCAGCTACCGAGATTTCTTTACCTGGGCAAACACGACTCTGATCAACAATCTATATGGAACTTATCCAGGTACCATTCATCATTATAGGGCTTCGGGGCTATTGCTGACTCACTCTCACCCGTCACCTACACGCAGAGGAGGCTGCCATATTATAGGCTGAACTGATAATCATTACAAAGCATAATAGTCATTTCTAATCATGGTAATCATTTGCCCAACATTTCCACCATTCATCTCCCCAGGAAATGACCTCCATTATCCTATGGAGGTAATGGTCCAAATGGCAGTGGCGTTTCAAGGGTGGAGCAAGTGGGACACATGCCCTGGCTGTGGGGCATTGTATGCAGATGGAGCCAGCATTATTTTAGTATTACTATTTAACAAAAGATGAATATAGCATTTATTATTATTATTATTATTATTATTATTATTATTAATAAAGTATAAGGTGCCACAAAGTGTCAGAGCACCGTACAAGGGGAAAAGCGAAAATGGTATCCAGATGATAGATCTAGATTATGTCGACATTTTCATGTCGACATTTTGACCCTGTCGACCTTTTGACTGTCTAACATGTGGTGTCTATCTCTTGACTGTCTAACTAGATACTGTCTATCTGTTATACCGCACCCAGCGAAAAGTGTTGCAAAATAAGAGATTAACAAATCACAATATACACAACAGCTACCAATAGTGTATGTACACAGATTGCTATAACATCAAAGGCTTGGTAGGATAAACATAGGGGTGAGTGAGAGGACACTCAGGGGCAAACCCAGGATTTGCAGAGGGGGGTTTCCGAATGCAGTCTGCAGTCTCGCGCTATGCGGACCATTGGATCAGGTGTGAAGTCTGGGAGAGTGGTAGAAGAATCTAGTAGTGACCTTTTACATTTATGTACATAATGGTCTGTTTAGACAATGGATACTGTATGGAATACAGTATTACTATAAATGGTCTATACCAGTGGTTCTCAAACTGTGTGCTGTGGCACCCCGGGATGCCTCGGGACACTTGTAGGGGAGCCTTGGGTTGGTGGTCCAGGATCAATTCATATTATTTATGGTCAGTGTAATAGGCAAAACCAGTGCTGGTGTCTGTCAATCATAAAACATGTGGACAAACTAAAGCAAATCCTGTCTCTCACCGCACAACTGACCCTAAGGATGACCTATAAACCAATTCACTTAATTGAATATTTATTTCTGAATTTCTCAATAAAAAACTTGAGGCCTAGGGGCGCCTTGAGAAAAATTCTGATACCCTACGGTGCCGTGATTTAAAAAAAAGTTTGAGAACCACTGGTCTATAGTATAGGCTGTATTAAACATATATATATATATATATATATATATATATATATATATATATAATTACTTTTTCAAACCATGCTGTATAAACATAGTTTCGACTGAATCATTGGAGTGCCGGACCTCTCGTACACTATATATATATATATATATATATATAGATATACATATATGTATATATATAGATATATAGTTATATATATTCTAGAGATGAGCGGGTTCGGCTTTACTTGGTTTTACTCGGATTTACTCGGTTCTCAAAACGGCATCTTATTGGCTCACGGACGTCATGTGTTTTGGATAGCCAATAAGAAACATCCGGATAAAACCGAACTGGCGTTAATTCTGGCGTTACATTCGAACCGGCTTATCTCTAATATATATATGTAGCAGGTTTGGATGATGTGTGACCACCTTCATACAGCACGGCTCTGCAGCTCAAATGACAGAACTGCTTCAACGTTTTGATGTCATCACCTCGTCATCAGTCTGCCCTTTAGGGTTAAGACATTAGGGTAAGGTTAGGGGTCTGGGTTAGTGTCAGGGCCAGCAACATAAATCTTGGGGCCCAGTACACTGGTATCTCTGGGACCCCCTCCCCCCAACTTAACTTGGCAGTGGGAGGCTTTAAAAAACAGTCTCTCTCTCTCTCTCTCTATCTCTATCAAACTTATGTTCAGTTATATGGAGGGGGACAGGATTTGCTTCTGTTTGTGCACATATTTATGATTGCCAGCCACCAGCACTGGTTTTGCCTATAACATTCACTATAAATAATTTGACTTGGTCAAGGACCACCAATCCAAGGCACCCTGCATGTGTCCCGAGTCACCCCAGGGTGCCACGGCACACAGTTTGAGAACCACTGGTCTAGTGCAACGTTTTTCAACCGCTGTCCCACGGCACACCAGCGGATGTCAAGTGTGCCGTGGAGTCAGAGCTGCCTCCAGTTCAACAGAATGACCGGGCAGCGCTGGGCTCCCCTAGGCGGCTCAGGTACGTCGCAGCCGTGACCTATGAAGACACAGCAGAGCGACATTATAGGTCACGCATGCTGTGTTGCTGTCCTGCAAGCCCGCCAGCATGCCTGCCATACAACTCGCCTGCATGCTCGTCCACCAGTCAGCCAGCACGCCCCCACACGCTGCACCCCAGCTGATGAGGGACAGGACAACAATGAGCTCCCGCAACAGGCGAGGGGTAGGGACCAAGGTGTGTTATTTTATTTTTTATGCCGGGGCCTATGTGATAGTTATTTTTTTCTATAGAGAGCAATATGGCCGTTTTTCTGTAGTGAGCAATGTAATTGTTGTTTTCTGTGGGGGCCAGTCAATGTAATTGTTTTACTATGGGGAGCAATGTGATTGGGTTTTTTTCCTGTGGGGGCCAGTCAATGTAATTGTTTTTTCTGTGGGGGCCAATGCGTGTGTGTTTTTTTCCTCGTGGGGGACAGCAGTGTGCCTTGGCAATTTTAAAAACTTTTCAGTGTGCTGCGAGTTGAAAAAGGTTGAAAATCACTGGTCTAGTGTGTACCCAACTTAATTATTGCAGCTGGTCTGTGGGTTACAGCTCCCTCCTCCACTTCTGCAAAAAAATGCAACAATGTAATCTTAGTGACAAACTGCAGAGATTAACCCTTTCTGTGACTGCTGCACAGGGATCGCACAACCTCTATTCATAGGGCTGAATTCAATTAGGGGAGAGGTTCTCGCCCCACGAAGAAGTGCAAGTATATACCGCACTTAGTGTACCATTGGATTTGCAGATATTTCCTTGCAATACACTATATACATAGAAACAGAGAATTTTACTGCAGGCATTAGGGTAAGTTTAGGGGTCTGGGTTAGGGTCAGGGCCAGCAACAGAAATCTTGGGGACCAGTACACTGATATCTCTGGGGCCCTTAACTTGGCAGAGGGGACCTTTAAAAAATGGAGCCTTTGACTCAGACTGTCAGTGAGCCCGGCAGGTGGTTTTCCTGCTGGGATACCCGGGTCTTCGGTGGCAGGGACATACAGAAAAACGTCAGCGCAGCAACATGCATAATGATGGTAATACAGCGTGGACCACAGGGACTGGACAAAGTGATGGGGTAAAAGGAGGGGGGAGGGCTTATGGGGCCTGTTAATTGTTTTCCTACTTAAATTGAGCAGTTGGAGCATACACTTTAAAAAGCAATATTGGCACTGTGGCCCTGATCCTTGGGGCCCCCCTAAACCTCAGGGCCCTGCACAAGTGTCCCCTGTGTCCCCCCCCCCCCTGTCACCGGGCCTGCCTCCATGTGAAAATGAATTTTACACACGTCATGGGCAATTGTCCATTGAACACAATCTCAGCACGTATTTGTATTAAACATATTTAACTAATAGAAATAAAATAAGTGGTCAGGAAAAGTTAAATGTCCCATAATAAATAAATAAATACACATACACCGTGTATGTGTCAGTAATGTAAATGCTTATAAATCCCATTTCATAGCTTCCACTATATAATACTCGCTAGAGTCATGCTTCAGAAATACAGTCCTCAGGGGCTGATACAGCGCATGTTTTCCAGGTCTCCTTACAAGTAGAGAAATTAGTATATTTTATATTAGTCAGCAATTAATATACCCATCCTACTGCTAGGAGATATGGAAAACATGCACTGTTAGCAGGCCCTGAAACCCAGATGAAACAATCACTGAACTAGAGTGTGGATAAATAATCATGGTACCTGAGCTTAGATCATATTTTGGATTTGCACCATTGGAGTGGTTTTGGTTTTCAGCAAGGTCACGGACACTAGGTTGAATGATTATATAAAAGTGAAAGTTACTGAAGTTGTTTTGTTTGTTGTGGACTAGGCTTTGTGACAGATGGTCACTCCAAGCTGGTCGGAGGTACGCGGATCCGTCAGGTTCGCGTCATAAAGGATTCTTGCCCAATAGCGCGTGCCCTGCAGAGCACAATTGAAGACTGCCGGACTCCGTACTCTCTGGATACAGAAGATATGGGACTGTATGGTGAAAAGTGGAATATCTCTGCTTTCAGCAACACAACTGAAGCCAACACAGCATGGCACTACCAGAGCCAGTCTAAACTTAGGGGCCACCCGGTCTGGGGCCGACGGACAACGTACCGCGGAGGGGGCTATGTGGTTGATTTAGGAAGTGATCGAGCGACTGCTTCCAGGTATTCCTATATAGCCTAAATATATCTGCAAAATTATCAAGCCCTACTTACCAAATGCAAGGTGAAGTAAAATATTGAGTTCAGCGTTATGGTTTAAGCCTGTAATGAGCTGAACCTCTACTCGTAACCCAATTGTATGCTCAAAATGATTTATTCCATGATCTAAACCAGTGGTTCTCAAACTCAGTCCTCAGGACCCTACACGGTTCACATTTTCTCCATGTCACCCAGCGGGTGCACTGTGTATCACCAACTGTCACATTTTAAAAATCTACAGGTGACCTGCAAGACACGTGGGGTCCTGGGGACAGAGTTTGAGAACCTGTGATCTAAACCATTCCTGGAACTCAGAACACCCATAGATATAATACGCCAACAACCAGCACAGATACTGTCAGGGCCTTCCAGTGGGATGTGGCCAATTTACCTACAATCAAAATCCCCACGGTCAAAATACCGACAACCATTGGCCGACGGTCAAAATCCCGACATGGTCAAAATACCGACATGTAAAGTATTGACAAGGTCAAAATAACGACATTTAAAATGGCGACAGATCAAAAAGTCGACATGTTTTTCATGATTTTTGTCATTGAAACCGACTTGTTTATACTTTGCCATCCCAGTGGACCTGGAGAGGGAATATGACAGTGTGTCGAGCAAAGCGAGGGTCCGTGCCCGAAGCATGGCGAGCGTAGCGTGCCAGGAGAGGGGACGCAGTACACTTTACAGTGTCCATGACGACCTATGTCGGAAAAAAAAAAAATTAAAAACTTGTGTCAACTTTTTGACCTGTTGACATTTTAAATGTCGGTATTTTGACCTTGTCTGTATTTTAAATGTCTGTATTTTGACCTTGACGGGATTTTGACCTTGTCGGGATTTTGACCATCGGTCAATTGGTGTCGGGATTTTGATTATAGGTATTTCATACCAAACCCCTTCCAGTGATAATATTCTGTTTTATTCTTTCCAGAGTTTTGCAGTATCTCTTCAACAACGTCTGGCTGGACACTTACACCAGAGCAGTGTTTGTGGAGTTCACCATTTATAATGCCAACGTCAACCTCTTCTGCATCATCAGGCTGACGTTTGAGACCAATGCATTAGGTAGGAACGCTGGTGCCGGATTAGTGAAGGTTTAGGTTTTAGTAACATCACAAGAAATTTGCATCAGTGGTTGCAACACAATTTGCTGCAAGTAATTGTTTCATCAAATAATCACCGAACACTTGTTGTTTTTTAAGGCACCTTCCTGACGCACGCTGATCTGCAGAGTATCCGACTGTATCCTTATACGGATGGCTTGCACATCTTTGTGGTGGCAGCTGAAGTTATATATTTCCTCTTTGTTATTTACTACATGGTGATACAGGTAAGAATAGCAGAGTCATATAAAGTGACATAATTATATTATTATTATTATTATTATTTTATTTATATGGTGTCTCAAGGAGACTGCAGCGTCTTTGAAAGTACATAAACAGAAAACATAGAAAGAAAATGTTCTGCAATGTTTTGTACTTATGGTACATCATATTGCAGAACATGGAATACAATCTATATAACTATTGCTGCGTATCTAGGCCCTCATTCCGAGTTGTTCGCTCGCTAGCAGTTTTTATGCCGCCGCCCACTGGAAGTGTATTTTAGCTTAGCAGAAGTGCGAACGAAAGGATCGCACAGCGGCTACAAAATAATTTTGTGCAGTTTCAGAGTAGCTTCAGACCTACTCAGCGCTTGCGATCACTCCAGACTATTTAGTTCCTGTTTTGACGTCACGAACACGCCCTGCGTTCACCCAGCCACGCCTGCGTTTTTCCTGGCACGCCTGCGTTTTTTCGAACACTCCCTGAAAACGGTCAGTTGACACCCAGTAAGGCCCTCTTCCTGTCGATCATTCTGCGGCCAGCAGTGCGACTGAAAAGCTCTGCTAGACCTTGTGTGAAACGACATCGTTCTTTGTAATAGTATGACGAGCGTGCGCATTGCGCCGCATACGCATGCGCAGAAGTGCCTTTTTTTGCCTGATCGCTGCACAGCGAATGAAAGCAGCTAGCGAACAACTCGGAATGAACACAAAGGTTTGGTGCCATTGTAGGCAGTGGAGGAGGAGGTGATGGTATATGTGAGGGAAGGAAAGGCACATGAGGAAGGAGGGTCCTGCTCGTTAGAGCTTACAATCTAAGGAGGAGGGGCAGATGGGTGACACATATGGGGTCCGTGAGCAAAGAGCTTAGCGTGATGGGTGAGAATGAGAGCTGGACGGTTTTAATAAAATAGGTTTTGAGAGTCAGTTTAAATCTTTGCAGAGAGGTGGAGAGTGTGATCAGGAAAGGGAGAGCGTTCCAGTGTTGGGGAGCAGCACTCAGATGTGGGAGTGGGAGGAGGTAATCGTTTGAGAGGCGAGGAGGTAGTCATTGTGTGAGTGAAGTGGGTTGGACGGGAGTGTGGCGGGAGCTGAGGTTGGAGATGTAGGAGGGAGAGGATTGGGTGAGTGGGAGAGTTTGAATTGGGTCCTGAAGGAGAAGATGAGCCAGTATACGGCTTATAGGAGAGGGGAGGCAGACTTAGGGCCTAATTCGGATCCGATCAACTCCGAACTGCGCATGCGTATGCACCGCAATGCGTAGGCGCGTCGGACGGCTACAACGGGCATCGGCGGTCAGCGACGGGACGGTGCGAAGGATCCATTTGCACGGGCGTATGTAAGGTGATTGACAGGAAGAGGCCGTTTGTGGGTGGCAACTGACCATTTTCAGGGAGTGTCCAGAAAAATGCAGGCGGGCTCATGCGTTTGAAGGGAGGGTGTCTGACGTCAGCTCCGGCCCCCGATCAGCAGGATTCCGTCGCACAGAAAGAGTAAGTCCTGGGCTGATTTTTGTGCAGGTCAGGAACACATAGGATCGCACACGCAGCAGCACTGAGGACAGATTGGAATGGAGAGAGGCAGGAGTCATGGATGAGGGTCTTGGTTGCCTCTATCTCTGATGTTCATATTGTATGGAAATTAGTAGTGATTTCCATTGGTATCCGAGTGATAGATCTACACTGTCTAGATAGAGACAGTCAATAGGTCGACACCATATGGTCGACATGCATTCGGTCTGCAGGATCAAATGGTGGACAGTGCTTAAGGTCGACATGTTTCAAATAATGACATGACACACGTTTTTTTTTTGGGGGGGGGGGTTGCATATTTTTCAACTTGATTTACAATCCAACGTGGAATAGATTGGGAATAGTAAACCTGGCTGAAGCGTGGAAAGCGGAACGAGAATGTAATGGTACACGCTTCCAGTAATACCCCTTTTCCACTAGCTCTAAAAACATGGGTAAATGCGTGGAAACAGCCCCCTCTGCAAATTCCCGGATCAAGTGACCTGGGAATCCTACCCGGGTAGCTAGCCGGGTTGAACACGTGTTCAACCCGGTAAGCTGTGTAGTGTGAACGGAAGCCGCGTCGAGGCGACACGGCTCCCGTTCACAGTGTATGGAAGGGCGGCCCTGGGAGATCATGTGATCTCCCAGCGCCGCCCCTGCCGCGTCAGCAGCAGCGTCACCAACCCTGCTATATGCCGTGTTGGTGAGCTGAGTGTAGAAGGGGGCTGTAACACGGGTCGCCGCCGTGTCAGGCTCCTGGCTGCGACCCATGCTAGCTAGCGGAAAAGGGGTATAATTGTGGTCACATATGATGAAACATAGAAAATGAAACAAAACAACTATAAAAACTTGTGTCGACCACTTCCATGTTGACCTTTTAACCGTCAACCTAATGTATATTGACCATATGGGGTCATACTAATGACGGTTTATCTAGTTACTGTAGATCTTCTCCCATTCCATCTACGTCAGTGCGTAATACAGTTTATACTGGTGAGATGAGTAATACCTATGGGGGTCATTCATATCTGATCGCTGCTGTGCATTTTTGCACAGCGGGCAATCAGGTAGTAACTGCGCATGCGTATACACCGCAATGCACACGCGCATCGGACAACAACAAAGGGCATCGCTGGTCAGCGACGGGATGGTGCGAAAAATCCGATCGCACGGGCGTTCGAAAGGTGATTGACGGGAGGAGGCCGTTTATGGGTGGTAACTGACCGTTTACTGGGAGTGTCCGGAAAAAGGCAGGCGTGCCCGTGACATGAGCTCCGGCCCCGATCAACCTCTTCTCACTCCTGGGCTGCGCAGAGACTGCACATAGTGGATTTTTGCAGCTCTGCGTACACATGGGATCGCACAGTTGCATGGCGATTATACACTCCTCCTGGGGGGCGGCAAATATCTGAACGCAGGACAGCAAAATTAGCAGCGCAGCGGTCAGATCTGAATCATCCCCTATGTCAGACATGAGGCTAATGCAGAGTGTTCGCTGCCACAGTTTGCATAGCGTGTGCAATCGCTTTACACACGCTCAGAAAGTGAACCCACGTATACTCCCTATAGCAAACCTGTGCCCCTGCGGCATTGCGACTCCTTACAGCTAGAAGAACAGGGAAATAAAGGGGCAGACTGATATATGCGGAGTACAGTTAGGGGACATATCTTCTGCTCATACACAGTGATAATGATGGTTTGGTGCCAGGGGCGTCTCTAGAGAGGAGGGGACCCGTGTGCAGACTCCGTGTGTGGGCCCCCTCCTCTCCCGTAGCTGCCGCACCGCTGCTAGCGCTCTGAGCGCTGTAGACTCTGGCACAGTCTACAGTGCATGCGCAGGACTCCGAAAAAATGGCAGCTGAGCTATTTTTCACAGAGTTCTAATAGCGATGCGGATGCCGGCGCTGGATTTAGGAGGGGTGAGTATTTTAAAAATGGGTGCGGTGGGGGACCTCTCTGGACTCATGGGCCCGTGTGCACTGCACCCATTATAGAAACGCCAGTGGTTACAATGTATTCCAGTAATTAGTATTCTATAGCCATTGGCTGGGACATCTAATTTTTACCCTCTATGGAGTTATATACACTCATGTACAATAACAATGGGGCGATTCAGTGACGGACGCCGTTAGCGATGCATCCAAAGACGCAGCATCAGATCACCATCACGACCATCCGGTCGCAGCCACCGACGATCTGAGTAAGCCTACTCTTACGCAGAATGACCACTGGGGCTCCTCTACCAGGGCCAAGAAATTGGTGTTGGAAGATGCAAACCTTGGCCTCGGGCCGTCTGCAAAACCGGGGCGACATGCACCCTTCTTGTAAAACAGTCCCTGTTGCCGCCCCTGCTCCGCTGCTAAGAGGGGCTGCGTGTTGGGAGCACTGTGAGCGACAATGCAGGACCCGTTCTGCGCATGTGCAGGCTACCCGCTAATGGAGCAGTTCACAAGCCGTCACGTTAGCATACTACTCAGGCGCTATGTGGCGTATGCGGTGACAAAGTGCTCGGCTCATGAAGCGGACACCTTCAGGAGTTGTCTGGATAGCTCGGAGCTTTCTGAATAAATATCTGGGGGAGGTGTGTTTGTGTGTGTGTGTGTGTGTGTGTGTGTGTGTGTGTGTGTGTGTGTATGGGTGTGTTGGGGGGGGTTGCCTTCACAAAATAATAAGTTAAAGGGACAAATTGAGCTTCACGCACTTTGCCCAGCCACGTAGCTATGTTTGTGCATTTTCCACAGGTCAAACTCATGAGAAGTGTAAAATGCAGACGGTATTTTCAGAGCAAGTGGAACTTGCTGGAGTTCACCATAATCCTGATCAGTTGGAGCGCCCTCTCTGTCTTTGTGAAAAGGACAATTCTCGGGAACAGAGACATCAACTACTACCAGGACCACAAGGACGAGTAAATGCTGAATGTCACCACCATCATCCATCTTTCTGTCTGCGGTTCCTAGAAATACTATGGGGGAGGTTTATCAAAGCTTCCAAAGAGGATAAGTGGATGTGTTTCATAAACGAGAGCTTGGATCTGATTGGATGCTATGGTCATGACTTCATGTCCTTTTTAGAAGATATGATAAATCCCTACCCATGATATTAAACCAGTGTATGTATAGGCCACCCACCAGGGGCATAGACAGAACTTTGTGGACCCTATAGCGGGGCCCCTGGGACAGTGGTTCTAGAGAGACACCTCTACTCAGCAGTTATTAATTTTATGCCCCATAGCAGTGCCCTAGTTAATGTTATGCCCCATAGCAGTGCCTAGTTAATGTTATACCCCATAGCAGTGCCCTAGTTAATGTTATGCCCCATGGCAGTGCCCTAGTTAATGTTATTCCCCATAGTAGTGCCCTAGTTAATGTTATACCCCATAGCAGTGCCCTAGTTAATGTTATGCCCCATAGCAGTGCCCTAGTTAATGTTATTCCCCATAGCAGTGCCCTAGTTAATGTTATACCCCATAGCAGTGCCCTAGTTAATGTTATGCCCCATGGCAGTGCCCTAGTTAATGTTATGCCCCATGGCAGTGCCCTAGTTAATGTTATGCCCCATAGCAGTGCCCTAGTTAATGTTATGCCCCATAGCAGTGCCCTAGTTAATGTTATGCCCCATAGCAGTGCCCTAGTTAATGTTATTCCCCATAGCAGTGCCCTAGTTAATGTTATACCCCATAGCAGTGCCCTAGTTAATGTTATGCCCCATAGCAGTGCCCTAGTTAATGTTATACCCCATAGCAATGCCCTAGTTAATGTTATACCCCATAGCAGTGCCCTAGTTAATGTTATACCCCATAGCAATGCCCTAGTTAATGTTATACCCCATAGCAGTGCCCTAGTTAATGTTATACCCCATAGCAGTGCCCTAGTTAATGTTATACCCCATAGCAGTGCCCTCATTTATTTTATAACCCATAGCAGTGCCCTCGTTCATATTATGCCACATTATAGTGCCTCCACCTCATATTGTGCCATATTACAGTGCTCCAGTTAATATGGGATACGGTCATTAGGTCGACAACACTTATGTTGACCACTATTGGTCGACATGGTCACTAGGTCGACCTGGAAAAGGTTGAAATGAGTTTTTCACACTTTTTTTTGTAATTTTTCTGAACTTTTTTATACTTTACGATCCACGTGGACTACGATTGGGAATAGTAACCTGTGCTGAGCGCAGCGAGGCACCTTGCCCGAAGCATGGCGAGCGAAGCGAGCTATGCGAGGGGACACGGTGCACTAATTGGGGTTCCTGGTCTCTTTACGAAGAAAACGACACAAAAAAAAACGTCACGTCGACCTTTTTCCATGTTGAGCTAGTACATGTCGACCTAGTGACCCTGTCGACCTAATGCATGTTGACCAATAGTGGTCGACCTAATGACTGTCAACCTAAGTGTGGTCGACCTAATGACCCATACCCGTTCATATTATGTAACATTATAATGGCCTGGGCCCAATAGCAGCTGCACTCCCTGCACCAATAGTAGCCCCCCCCCCCCCCCTCCTTCTCTCCCACTGTTTCACCAACACTGCCTGATGGAACTTGCCTGTGGCTGTTCTATTAATTGCTCCATCCATTCATATTCATTGATGCATCCATTTATAACTAGCAAAAATTGGATAGAGGAGACACGGATTATTATAAATGGCGAAAAGAAAAGTAATATTAATATTAATAATATGCCAAAAAGTAACAGACACTACAGTAAGTAGGGCCAGTGCCGTCACTAGGGGTGTGGGAGCGGTGTCAGTGGTCGTTGCAGAGAGCTCTGGGAGTGGCACCATCGCTGCCCTGTGGCCCTTGCTGGATAGCAGTGTGCCGGAATGCAGATCGCAGCTGCAGTGCCGCATGGAGCGTCCTTTGTATGCTCCAGGCATACATCCTGCAGTCTGTACAGCCACTCAGAGTGTCCTCCGGGCAGTGCTGCACTTGCTGGTGGCCCCGTCTCCCATGCCCGGGTACTAGGGGTGTGGCCTAATGTAAGCAGGTGTGCAAAATTAGCATAAGGCAGTAAATCAGGCTTTCGCGGTTACCGGCAACTACAGCCACTTTGCGTCCGGCTCACAATCCACCCCCTATGTGACCGGCCCACTTTCACATCACCATATTTGTTTTGTAACGCCCCTTATTTGCACTGACTAAGTCATGAGATAATGTCCTTATTTTGTTTCTTTCTCTTCTTCTTTTATTTGAAGGTTTGTAAGTTTTAATGAAACTGCGGATGCGGATGCAGCCTTGGGCTATCTGATAGCTTTCTTAGTACTTCTATCCACCATTAAGCTGTGGCACCTTCTGAGACTCAACCCAAAGCTTAAGATGATCACAGCGACACTGCGCAGAGCCTGGGGTGACATCTCTGGATTCATCACAGTCATGGTCATAATGTTTCTGGCCTATTCCATTGCTGTGAGTGCCTATATGTTCTCTTACTGCAGCGTGGCCGTGTCATTAATGGTGTAGATCTGTTCGAGCGTGAAACGTCTATTGAGCTGATGCACAGAACAGGTTGCACTAATCTAAGGAACACAAGACGTTTATTAAGCCGGATTTTCGTTTTTTGTTTTGTTACTGACAATCACTTTTAAGGAATATTTTACTTAAAAGACACATTGCATTATAAATACCTTGAATTAACGGGTCCGGTAGGTAATACTAACGGTCGGAATCCCGACGGTCAGGAGTCCGATGCCAGAATCCCGACTGCCAGAATGCAGATGGCGAGCAAGACCAGTCCTCTCGCAGGCTTGCCACACTGTTATAGTCCCCCTTGTGATTTGGCGTGGAGCACCACCCGAGTGGAATTCTGGGTCTGGTCGAGATTCTGACCAGCGCCATTTTTCGTCTCCTGACTGCCAGGATCCCCTCAGCTGGTAAATTAACTGCATCCTAAATTAATGGATGTGACCTTCATCAGGAAGCTAAGGCCATTTTATTATTAACAGTTACTTATATAGCGCCAACATATTTATAATTGGGAAGAAAACAGTAATAGAACAGTCTGGGTGATTACAGACAGTCAATGAGCTGAGAAGGCCTTGCACGCAAGCTTACAATTTATCGGAGTCCTAGGAAGTGGCTTTTGGGCATAGTGAGGCGTGGGCATGCAGCGAGGCCACACCCCTGTGAGCAGTAACCACGCCTACACTTTTTAAGGATCATTAAAGCCGGGCACACACTAGGTAATTAATTGGACAATCTATCATTCCAACGCGATTCAGAATGATATATCAGCCACATCGCTGAGTGTGTACCCAGGATTGTGCGCTTCCACGGGTCATTCCCTGGGTCGTCCTGTTGGGCGTGCTGCATGCCTAATGGGAAGACACAGGGAACGAAGCATTTGAAATGCGGCGGGCAACTACACATCGTCCACTGCATTGTGCAGTGCGTACGAACGGTGCAATGTATTGTGCTGTCACGGGGTACACATATTGTTTAGTGTGTACCCAGCCAGTAGCAAACGCAGGATTTCTAGAAGGAGGTTTCCAAATTCAATCCACAATGTTCCGTTGTGCGGAACACTGGAGCAAGCGGTAGAAGGACCAAGTACCAACCCTGGACATTAATGTACACATTGGTCCTTTTATACACTGGATACTGTGTTGAACACAGTATTAATATTTAACACTATAGATGGTCTATATCTTAGGCTGTATCAAACATATTTAACTAATATAAATAAAATAAGTGGTCAGGTAAAGGTTAAACATCTGATAATGAATAAATACACAAACATTAGAGAACCAGCAGGAGACAGAACTGTACTTTCTCTGCACACATTCTCCCACCTCATGGTAAGGCTCCTGTCTCTTCTTCCTGGTAGCTACTCTCTGGACCACTGCAGTGACTGGATTCAGATCCACACACACAGCAAACATGGTAGAATAAGCTATTACCACTGGGCATGTGCAGCAGCTCTGCCCCTTTAAACTGCAGGTTGTGGCGACAGCAGTAGCGGATCTTGCCATGGCAAGCAGGACTTTTGCCTGGGGCGCCGCCTTCCGGAGGGCGCCGCACCATGACAAGATCCGCTACTGCTGTGCCCCCCGCTGTCGCTGCCCGCTGAGAAGGGAACTAGACGCGTAGCGTCTAGTTTAACTTCGTGGAGAGGACCTTTGCTGTGCGGTGCTACGCGTCTAGTTTTCCTTCGTGGAGAGGACCTTTGCTGTGCGGTGCGCGATGACGTCATCAAGCACCGCACAGCATTTCAGCGGCACTACTACTGTACAGGGGGCGTAACTGACCATGCCCCCTGTATGAAGCCACGCCCCTATTTCCCGCCCGGGGCGCAAAAAGCCCTAGAACCGGTCCTGGGCAACAGCTCTCGTAAGCGTATAATATATTCTATTGCTATTGTCATAATCTGAGTCGCTGGCCAAGAGGCGAGCGGTTTTCAGGCAACCGGAAACCCCCCCTGCGTTTTCCTATGCCAGCATTACGCCGAAGCAATTGAGATGGATGCAGAGCTGTGCCTATTGCCAAGACGCATACTTACGTTTCTATGGCTGCATTATTAGTCGCTCATATAGTAATATAAGTACAAGTGTAATTGTCACGTATAGATGCATCCAGCGCAAAAATGCTTCTGTCATCATCATCACCAAGTCACACACGTACACCAGACCTATAGAATCAGCATAGGTGGCAGACGTGTCTTAGCGTCTCTTTTGTGCGTATTTGGCTTGCTTCTTCATGCTAACCCAAGGTCTCCAGTCTGTGTAATCTCGGGACTGTCTGATTTCATCTGCTTGCAGTGTAACTTGATATTCGGATGGAAGCTTAAATCTTACAAAACTGTGTTTGACTCTGCTAAGACTATGGTCAGCCTTCAGCTGGGGATCTTCAACTATGAGGAGGTACAGTACATAACGGAAGTACGACGACCGGAACACACACCGACATAAGATTGGAACTGTCTGAATTGTGTAGAGTCTCATCTTTTGGCAATATCTGTAAAGTGGCCTCCAATAAGTACCAAACGCTAGCAAGCTGATTGTAAATTTGAATCCGCATTTGAATATTATTTTACCCCTTTTTATATCATAATAATATACATAATTTGTAGCCATCAGTAAAGTAATAAAACGGAAATACTTTCATTTACTTTAAATTCATTTATAACTGGACCACGCAGGTTCTAACTTGGGACCTAATTCAGACCTAATCGCAGCAGCAAAATGGTTCTCTAATGGGCAAAACCATGTGCACTGCAGGTGGGGCAGATATAACATTTGCAGAAAGTTAGATTTGGGTGGGGGGTGTTCAAACTGAAATCTAACTTGCAGTGTCAAAATAAAGCAGCCAGTATTTACCCTGCACAGAAACAAAATAACCCACCCAAATCTAACTCTCTCTGCACGTTTATCTGCCCCCCCCCTGCAGTGCACATTGGGGGTCATTCCGAGTTGATCGCTAGCTGCCGTTGTTCGCAGCGCAGCGATCTGGCTAATTATCGGCATTTCTGCGCATGCATATGCTCTGCAATGTGCACGCGCGACGTACGGATACAAATCCCTTTGTGGTTGTGCACAGGTTCTAGCGAAGTTTTCAGTCGCACTGATGGCCGCAAGAAGATTGACAGTAAGTGGGCGTTTCTGGGTGTCAACTGACCGTTTTCAGGGAGTGTTTGCAAAAAACGCAGGCGTGTCTGAAAAAACGCAGGCGTGGCTGGGCGTGTGTATGACGTCAAATCCGGACACGAATAGGCTGAAGTGATCGCAAGCGCCGAGTAGGTTCAGAGCTACTCTGAAACTGCACAAACTGTTTTTGCAGAGCTCGGCTGCACATGCGTTCGCACTTCTGCTAAGCTAAAATACACTCCCCAGTGGGCGGCGGCATAGCGTTTGCACGGCTGCTAAAACTAGCCAGCGAGCTATCAACTCGGAATGACCCCCATGGTGTTGCCCATTAGAGAACAATTTTGCTGCTGCGATCAGGTCTAAATTAGGCCCTGGTCAGAAAAACATCACAAATCCAAAATTGACTTGCTGACACCAAGGGGTAAATGTAAGGCAGTTGTGAGTTCCTGGAGAGTCTGCCTGATGTTTTAAAGAAGCAGTCATTGAAAAGGCAAAACAAGGTTGGTTTTGCCTTCTAAATGATTGTCGTTTTAAAACAGGAACTCGCCAATACCTGCATCTTGCAGGTATTAAATTCCCCCCCTATATTCTTTAATCGTCCATGTTCACCGGTTGCCTACCCCCAGTGTACATTGTACTATTTTGTAGACTTTTTTTTTTTAGTATGTTCCCCCATTTTCATAGAATACCATCTTTTTCATATGTCTCTTCTTTATCAGGTATTGGATTATAATCCAATTTTAGGTTCTCTTCTGGTGGGATCGTGTATTATTTTCATGACCTTCGTGGTGCTTAACCTCTTCATATCGGTTATCTTGGTTGCGTTCAGTGAAGAACAAAAGAATCACCAGGTAGGTGAAGATCTGCCGCAACGTACCATTGCACACATACACCGGGGATGCCATGTGATTACTCAGGAACCATAGAGCTGTACGGTTTCTCATCTCAGCCACTGAGTATTTCTAAGCTTTCAGCAATATATTTACTTGGCTATATTTGTATAAAATAAAAATAAATACATATTTATAATTACCCGATGGAACTATGTAGGAGATTATCCTAGTCAGCATTGATTTCCAATAAAGGAAAAAGGGGGGACAGCAGCGATCGTGGGAACAAATATAGATCAAAGTAAATGGAGCGATGACATTAAAAAATTTTTGTAAAATATTTAATTAGTCTAACAATTAGACATAATAACTTCACAAACTATTAAAAACCATATAATTAAAACATTATTTTTTTTTTTTAAATAGGGTAATTCTTGTAATTGTTCACTGGATGACCACAGTCATATGAATATACTAATTATGGGCCTAATTCAGAGTTGCTCGCAGCTGCAAATTTGTTAGCAGTTGGGCAAAACCATGTGCACTGCAGGGTGGGGGGGGGGACAGATGTAACATGTGCAGATAGAGTTAGATTTGGGTGTGGTGTGTTCAATCTGCAATCTAAATTGCAGTGTAAAAATAACGCAGCCAGTATTTACCCTGCACAGAAACAAAATAACCCACCCAAATCTAACTCTCTCTGCACATGTTACATCTGCTCTTCCTGCAGTGTACATGGGGGGTAATTCCAAGTTGATCGCAGCAGGACATTTTTTAGCATTTGGGCAAAACCATGTGCACTGCAGGGGAGGCAGATATAACGTGCAGAGAGAGTTAGATTTGGATGGGTTATTTTGTTTCTGTGCAGGGTAAATACTGGCTGCTTTATTTTTACACTGCAATTTAGATTGCTGATTGAACACACCCCACCCAAATCTATCTGTCTCTGCACATGTTATACCTGCCTCCCCTGCAGTGCACATGGTTTTGCCCAATTGCTAACAAACTTGAAGCTGCGATCAACTCAGAATTACCCCCATGGTTTTGCCCAACTGCTAACAAAAATCCTGCTGTGATCAACTCAGAATTACCCCCCATGTGCACTGCAGTGGGGGGCAGATGTAACATGTGCAGAGAGAGCTAGATTTCGGTGGGGTGTGTTCAAACTGAAATCTAAATTGCAGTATAAAAACAAAACAGCCAGTATTTACCCTGCACAGAAACAATATAACCCACCCAAATCTAACTCTCTCTGTATATGTTACATCTGCCCCACCCCCTGCAGTGCAGCATGGTTTTGCCCAACTGCTAACAAATTTGCTGCTGCAATCAACTTGGAATGACCCCCTACGTCCGCAGGTTGGGGTCAATCCACAGAACGTTTTAGAGCAATAAAGAATCGCTTGTATAATTAAGCTCAATACCGCAGGAGGCAAATGCACTGTTCATTTAGCAGGTGTTCTACTGACTGCTATGAGTAGCTGAAAAGGTTACAATGTATCCCAGCAGAGGTTACTTTGTGTATAATATATACAGCACATGTTCATGATGAAGTGACGGAGCTCCCAAATGTTGTAAGTAGGGAGCGGTGATTAATCCACTGAGTGGCTGATGTCTGACACGGCAGAGAGCTGATGAGGCAGAATGGCAGGTATTAAATTACCTCTCCGGTGGGCTGGTAACCCCGAGCGTCCTCGGGTAAAGTCCACTGTGGTGCCCACTCCTGTGCTGCTGTGGGGAGAGGAGCCTGTGGCAAACTTGCCGGGATAAACCGTGAGAGGAGGCCGGAGTCTTCACTCGATATGGTGGAAATAACCGCTCCAATGATGGTTTTGAAAAAGTCACGTGATCCGTGACGAAACGCATCAGGACTCCTCCCCCAATAGACACTGGTTTCACTGCACGACTCCTGCAGCAGCAACTACCTGTTCTTCTCCCATCAATGATAGAACTTTGTCTTTACATAGGCGCTATATAGTAGTAAATATATATTTTTATTGATTCACAATAACTAGTTCATTTATACACGGACCCTTCTCTCAGGACTGTAAACGCTCACGAGCAGGGCCCTCTTTCCTCACCTGTTTCATGATCCATTTACCATGTCACCTACTATGTATTATTTTAGTAATATTATAAATAACTGAGGTCTAGAGAGTTTAATGGACACACTACAGTTGATTTCCATCAGAAAATTAAAAAGGGCACTTGCAGGGAGAACTGGGCTGGAAAATCAGCCTGGGAAATTGATGTAATGGGGGCGGAGTCTTTGAGGGGGGAGGGATCCCTCCTCATAAGGTCTGGTTCTGAGTTGGGCGCAGTTCCGGCCTTTCTTGCATCTTTTGCTACAGTTGCGTCTGTGACTTTATGCTTATGCCGCTACAGTGCCCTTCCCCGGTGTACATCCTTAGTTCCGGATATACAAGGACTGAGACGCCCACTGTCAGTGTCTGCAGATGCTGCAATCATGCTTTGTGCATCTTTAGATGCCACCATCGGTCGCACCATGGATACTTTCACCAGCGCTGGGTGCAGATCATCCGTCTCAGTATGGCCTCCAGTGTGAGCAATTCAGTGTCTCTATACGCAGCCACTATTAGCAACACGCCCATACTTAATGACTTAATGGTGGAGCGTGACTAAGCCTCCCAAAATAAATGTATGGGGAAAAAATTATTCTAGGAGCCGCGATCTGCACAGGGGGGCGCCATACACCCCTCATCCAGAGCAGATCTAGGGGAGGGAAGGGGCACATACACTGGGAGTAGATAATGTTCCACATAGATAAGTATATAAGGTTATGTAGAGATCATGTGCACAGAACACAGCATTACAGTAAGTAGTGGAAGGGTAGGCACATCCCTACTGTATACAGGGGACAGCCGGATATATATGTGGTGTATAGGGTGCTGTATAAGAAGAATAATACACAGAGCCTCATCATGCAGCGGGATCACTTACCTTCCTGCATCAGCCCCAGTAACACCATCAGCAGTATGGGGAACAGCACAGACCCGGGGAGTGGGCGCAGCGAGTTGGGGCCGCATTACCAGCGGCCGGGATCCCGGTCGCAGAATGCCGGCATCGTACATACACCACATGGCAGCACATACAGTGTGTAGCATCGTCCTCCGCTGGCTCCTACTGGGAGCTGCTGCTATCACGTCCATCACATGCTGGAGCAGATGAATGGCGACTCTGCAACTATGCTAGGTGATTGCCCCACTTTAACCATTCTGCTGTCACATAGGAAGATTATATATGTATATACACTGCTCAAAGAAATGAAGGGAACACTAAAATAACACATCCTAGATCTGAATGAATGAAATATTCTTATTAAGTACTTTGTTCTTTACATAGTTGAATGTGCTGACAACAAAATCACACAAAAATTATCAATGGAAATCAAATTTATTAACCCATGGAGGTCTGGATTTGGAGTCACACTCAAAATTAAAGTGGAAAAACACACTACAGGCTGATCCAACTTTGATGTAATGTCCATAAAACAAGTCAAAATAAGGCTCAGTAGTGTGTGTGGCCTCCACGTGCCTTTATGACCTCCCTACAACGCCTGGGCATGCTCCTGATGAGGTGGCGGATGGTCTCCTGAGGGATCTCCTCTCAGACCTGGACTAAAGCATCCGCCAACTCCTGGACTGTCTGTGGTGCAACGTGACGTTTGTGGATGGAGCGAGACATGATGTGCTCAATTGGATTCAGGTCTGGGGAACGGGCGGGCCAGTCCATAGCATCAATGCCTTCGTCTTGCAGGAACTGCTGACACACTCCATCCACATGAGGTCTAGCATTGTCTTGCATTAGGAGGAACCCAGGGCCAACCGCACCAGCATATGGTCTAACAAGGGGTCTGAGGATCTCATCTCGGTACCTAATGGCAGTCAAGCTACCTCTGGCGAGCACATGGAGGGCTGTGCGGCCCCCCAAAGAAATGCCACCCCATACCATTACTGACCCACTGCCAAACCGGTCATGCTGACTAATGTTGCAGGCAGCAGAACGTTCTCCTTGGCGTCTCCAGACTCTGTCACGTCTGTCACATGTGCTCAGTGAGAACCTGCTTTCATCTGTGAAGAGCACAGGGCGCCAGTGGCGAATTTGCCAATCTTGGTGTTCTCTGGCAAATGTCAAACGTCCTGCACGGTGTTGGGCTGTAAGCACAACCCCCACCTGTGGACGTCGGGCATTCATGCCACCCTCATGGAGTCTGTTTCTGATCGTTTGAGTAGACACATGCACATTTGTGGCTTGCTGGAGGTCATTTTGCAGGGCTCTGGCAGTGCTCCTCCTGTTCCTCCTTGCACAAAGGCGGAGGTAGCGGTCCTGCTGCTGGGTTGTTGCCCTCCTACGGCCTCCTCCACGTCTCCTGATGTACTGGCCTGTCTCCTGGTAGCGCCTCCATGCTCTGGACACTACGCTGACAGACACAGCAAAACTTCTTGCCACAGCTCGCATTGATGTGCCATCCTGGATGAGCTGCACTACCTGAGCCACTTGTGTGGGTTGTAGACTTCGTCTCATGCTACCACTAGAGTGAAAGCACCGCCAGCTTTCAAAAGTGACCAAAACATCAGCCGGAAAGCATAGGAGCTGAGAAGTGGTCTGTGGTCACCACCTGCAGAACAACTCCTTTATTGGGGGTGTCTTGCTAATTGCCTATAATTCCCACCTGTTGTCTATTCCATTTGCACAACAGCATGTGAAATTGATTGTCAATCAGTGTTGCTTCCTAAGTGGACAGTTTGATTTCACAGAAGTGTGACTGACTTGGAGCTACATTGTGTTGTTTAAGTGTTCCCTTTATTTTTTTTGAGCAGTGTATATATGTATATATTATATAAGATATAGCAATAGAGATAACTGGACCCTATGTTTCAGCCAATCCCTCACATTGGTTTAAAAAAAGATCCTTGCACTGGTAGGAGTATTCAGCTATACATACTGTATGTGAGTCCTAGGAGCCATTACCTAGAACTAGAATGCCACTCTTCTAACAAGGAATGCCACTCCTCCATAGTGTGGAGCGCAATTCCCAGAAGTGCTGAAACCAGGCCGGCGGACGCATGAATCAGCCTGGGCCAGCAAGGCAGGGTGAGCCGACCTGGCAGAGGGGATGATGGGTCTTACTCGCTATCTCAGCGGGCAAGTCTGCTCCTGGGCGCATGGGATATCATATGGTTGTCAGGGATACAACATGAGGTGCTGTAGCAGTTGTCAGTCACATGACCTTATCGCCAACTCTCAACATGCTCCCACCCCAGAGTATATGTGCATCATCCCACAGAACAGATCAAGCTGTGCCTTTCATTTCTACATACAGCGTTCCCTGCACAGATGTTAGGGGGCTCATACGGAGTTAGTCATAAACGCATTTCATATCTCCCCCCCCCATATGTGTACCAAGTCACTGCACCAATGACGACTGTGTCACATTTAGCATAATCATAGTTAATAATAATAAATCAGGTTTTCTAGTCAGCTTATATTGAACGCTAATATATTTTTGTGTACTTAAAAATTGCTAAAATGTGGTATTTCCATCTTTCTTTATTTTCTTCTTACATGTTCCGTGCAACTTGCATACTTGTTTTTAAGCATTTTTTGCTGTTGCTGTGATGTCACACCTGCCCGAGCTGGGCGTATAATGTATTTGTGGGCGGTTCTGCATCCGTAGAAAATATCTGTTTTTGTCCAAAGGGCATTTCACTTTGTGATTAGATATAACTTGTTTCCAACTCTGCACAGGCCCCTAGATGTGTTTATGAACCAAAGGTTTCATCATCTACTTCTCTTTTTTTTTTACACGTTGTTATTTTTCCAGGTACTTATATAGAGCACCAAGAACAGCAACTGATAACTTACTAACATGATTTTTGCTGCTCATGTTTGACCATGGCCGGTATCCTATTAAGTGTGAGCCTGTTTCGGCTGATAAAAATGGCCGATGGTCAGTATTGTGCTATTCAATTACAGGCTGTTTTTATCCGAAAAAGGACCCACTATCGTACAATAACACATGGGTTTCAGGATACATTGCCAATCCCATGTTTTATCGCGGCTCTGACGTGCGCTACTTATCGCCGTAAGTGCCGGCTTAGGGTGCTAATTGGATAGCCTCCGGCGAACCGATTAGCAACTCTAAATTACCACTGCTAATAGGATACTGGCCTAAGGGTTCTGGTCTCCCATGTTATGTGTGTTGGTCTCCCGTGAAATATTATAAATGATAGCGATGTATATTGTGCGTACGTACGTACATATATATATATATATATATATATATATATACATATATGTATATATAATATACACACACAATGGCTTGCTAAAGTATTCAACTCCCAAAAGATTCATCAGATTTGTCTGTAGCAAGTGACGCTCAGACTGTTCCAAACAGTAGTATTTTTATTGTACACATGTAGATGAACGTTCATTAAAAAAAAAGAAATTGCTGCTTGCATAAGTATTCAACCCCTGTGTTGTGGAAGCTCCAAGTTTACACAGATGATAGATATTTCCCTAACAATTTGCTTCCACTCTAACTTTGAAACATTAAAAATGATCAGCTTTTGTGGATAAAAAGACCCCCCTAATCTATTTAACATTGGCCACGGAACACTGTAAAAATGAGGCCCAACGAGCATTCCAAGAATATGAAAGATATAGTTGCAGACATGTACAAGGTAGGAATAGGCTACAGAATAATATCTAATTGTCTAGATCTCCCAGTGAACAATTGGGAGGAAATAGAACCCACATTATACCACCCATCCACTGCCTAGACAAGGCCATCCTTAAAAACTCAGCATCAGAACAAGCAAAGACTTGGTGATTGAAGCCACGGAGAGGCCATCTGAAGGAGCTACAGAGTTCAGTGGCTGAGACTGGAGTGATGGTGTATCACCCATGTCAATAGCTCTGTATTCAACTGGCCTGTGTGGGAGGGTGGCTAGAAAGAAGCCAATACTGAAGAAAACAACACATTAAAGCACCTCTACAGTTTGCCACAGAATAAGAGTGATGCAGCTAAAATGCAGAATAAGGTTTTGTGGTCAGTTGACACATAAATTGAACTTTTTGGTCCCCATTCCAAATTTTGTGTGTTGCAAACCTAACACTGCCCATTCCTCAGCAGTCACCATACCAACAGTGAAATATGGGGGTGGCAGCATCATGTTGTGGGTTTGCTAAGCCTCAGTGGAGGCCTGGCATCTTATTAAATTGAAGGACCAATGGATGGTGCAAACTACAGGGAGATACTGCAGGACCACCTGCTCCAGTGTGCTAGGAAACTAAAGCTTGGGAGATAGTTTAGCTTTGAGCAAGACAACAATACCAAGCACAAGTCCAAAGCAACACTGGCTTGGTTGAATAACAATAGGGTGAAAGTTCTACAATGGCCAAGTCAAAGTCCTGATCTCAATCCAACTGTGACTCTGTGGCATTACTTGAGAGCTGCATTCCACAAGCGTCATCCAACCAACCAGAACTGGAGCAGATCTGCAAGAAGGAATGAGCAAAAATCACCCCTAAACAGTGTGCGAACCTCAACAGACTGAAAGCTGTTATCGCAGCAAATGGTGATTCTACCAAGTACGGAGGACAGACTGCACCAAGTGTAGGTGCTGCCAGAACAGGGCCCGAAAGCATTTTCACGTGCTGCAAACAGAATCTGCCTTCCATAATGGCCCTCATTCCGAGTTGTTCGCTCGCTAGCTGCTTTTAGCAGCATTGCACACGCTAAGCCGCCGCCTTCTGGGAGTGAATCTTAGCTTAGCAGAATTGCGAACGAAAGATTAGCAGAATTGCGAATAGAAATTTCTTAGCAGTTTCTGAGTAGCTCCAGACTTAAAGGCCCTACACACTTAAAGATTATCTGTCCAATCTGCCTGATTGGAAAGAAAATCTGGCAATGGCTGGCAGCAAATGACAATCAACAATTTGCTACCAAAATCAAGAAAATGGTCAAAAACAGTTCAGATAAACTGGTTTAATGAAACAAACTTAACCAATTTGTCTTAAAGTCTATTTTTGTCTGTTTTCCAATGTTTGAGAGCAAATAGTCAATTGCCATTTGCTCCCAGATATTGCCAGATTTTCTTTCCAATCAGCCAGATTGGACAGATAATCTTTTAGTGTGTAGGGCCCTTTACTCCTACACTGCGATCAGTTCAGTCAGTTTCGTTCCTGGTTTGTCGTCACAAACACACCCAGCGTTCGCCCAGACACTCCCCCGTTTCTTCAGACACTCCCGCGTTTTTCCCAGAAACGCCAGCGTTTTTTTGCACACTCCCATAAAACGGCCAGTTTCCGCCCAGAAACACCCACTTCCTGTCTATCACACTCCGATCACCAGAACGATGAAAAATCTTCGTTACGCCGTGAGTAAAATACCAAACTTTTGTGCTAATTTACTTGGCGCAGGCGCACTGCGAACATTGCGCATGCGCAGTTTGCGACTAATCGCTCCGTAGCGAAAAAAACGAGCGAACAACTCGGAATCACCCCCAATGCGCGGAAAAATGCGCAACGCCAACTGCCGAGTCTGCAAGTGTCATTTGTAACACAGACAAAAATTTTGGGGGGTTTGAATACTTTAGCAAGCCATTGTATGTATGTTTATACAGTACATAATGTACTTGCCTCTCAGTTTGATATAGAAATGAAACGGTTTCTGCAGGCCGCACATTCTTTGCCCATTGTACATCTAATTCACATTCTTGGACTTGTTACAGGCATCAGAGGAAGAAGAAATAGTTGACCTCATGCTGATGAAAATATGCAGCTTTCTCGCGCTACGACACAAGAAGGAGGATGCAGAGGGTTGCGGCAAGTCTCCAGACGAGCTGACAAAGTGATACTATATGATGTTCTGCTTGTAACCGTACAGAACAGGTTCTGTAACCCATAGCAACACACCAGTCAACAGTTACTATGAAAAATTACAGCTACAGCCTGATTGATTGCTCTGTCAAACAGTTAAGGCCTCCACACACGGCGCAATGCGTCCTCTAATGACACATCTTGAGCTACGGGACCCGGTTGGGTGCCGGCATCGGCAAGTGCATACACACTTGCGGATGTCGGCAGTGCCAGCAACGGCGCTGGGGGAGGGAGGGGGACACATGACAGGGATAGCGGGGCCATGCTTCGGCAGCATGGCATCATTCTCCACCTCCTCAGATCTTTCTGCATCTTCAAAAGATCTGAGGAGACGACCAGCGACCCGCAGGTGCGCACATAGCGTCAATATCATACCCACACACGGACAGTTTTTAAACGATATGTCGTTCCAATCGGTCGTAAACATCAATATCATTTAAAAATCTCACCGTGTGTGGGATCAGTACGAGATCCCGGCGGTCGGAATACCGACACCGGGATCCCAACTGGCACAATCCCGACAGGGGGGCGAGCGCAACGCAGCCCCTTGCGGGCTGGCTGCACTCGCCATGCTGCAGGCACGGTGCCTCGCTACGCTCGGCACACTAATTTATTCTCCCTCTATGGGTGTCGTGGACACCCACAGAAGGAGAATATGTCGGGATTGTGCCGGTCGAGATCCTGGTGTCGGTATTTCGACCGCCGGGATTCCGTCCGGCGGGATCTTGACCGCATCCCCCGTGTGTGGGCACCTTAACATGTGTACCTATAGTTATTTATTTATTTATGTATTTATTCATTAATTTTAACGTTAAAGGAAACATTTCTCTCTTCACACTTATGTGAAGCTGCCGCAGCAGTGCACAGGAGTTGTATTTATCATGAGAGTGGTGACTCTGGATACACAGCAGCTGTTTTGTAGCTACTGAATATAAGGAATATAATACTACATTTAAGTCATTTCATATTATGACGAGTACAGTTCATATTTATCTTATGCTGTTACACTGTGCTTCATATATTCATTTTCAGTGCAATAACGCATTGTGCTTGTACAGGACCTGTTTGTGTAAGCATACATGTACTGGCTTTAATGATGTACACAATAAACTGTAAGTACTGCAACCAAATTCCAGTTGTCTATAATACGCTGGTCATTATTTCCAAGTAGACTTTTTCTGTATCAGTCTGGAGCGTTACTAATATTTTGGAATAAATGGGAAAATACAAAAACATGTACATCCATAACTACGTATTATTATTATTATTATTATTATTATTATTATTATTACTATATTTATTATTCAGTATATTAAGTGACAACATTTATGTACAATAAAAACAAAAGATGTGGGGGTCATTCCGAGTTGATCGCTCGCTGACGATTTTTCGCAGCGCGGCGATCAGGTAAAAAAATGGCAAAGCTGCGCATGCATATGCACCGCAATGCGCAAGCACGTCGTACGGGTACAAAGAGGATTGGTGCTGGCCGATGGATTTAGCAAAGATGCGTTTATGGGTGTCTAACTGACCGTATTCTGGGAGTGTTTGGGAAAACGCAGGCGTGTGCAAGTGTTTGCAGGGCGGGTGTCTGACGTCAATTTCCGGGACCAAAAATACTGAAGTGATCGCAAGGGCTGAGTAAGTCCTGAGATACTCAGAAACTGCACCAAATGTTTTTGTTGCGCTTGGCTTGCAAAGCGAAAATAAACTCCCCCGTGGGCGGCGACTATGCGTTTGCAAGGCTGCTAAAAGTAGCTAATGAGCGATCAACTCGGTATGACCCCTGAAGCGCGGATATTTCCAAGTATGAAACCTTATCAAACATTGAAGAACTTACAATGTAAAGTTTATGTTGTTGTTTTTGTTTTTTTGTTTTTATGTATTTATTTAATACTATATGAATCAGGACGGACAAACACACAGCCCCAGCCAGGAGGAGGAATGTGTAATGTTATTGGAGGTTATGCAGTAAACCTTTTAGTCCATTTGGCAAATCTGCCAACACCAGCTCCTGTGTTGGGGAATTTCATATCATTGGACCTTAGCTAACTTATGTAACATACCCTCCCATGGTTACACTACAGTCCTATATCCAGTATAAAGAGCTATGGGTCCTAATTCAGACCTGATGGCTAGGCTGCGTTTTCGTACAGCCTGCGATCAGGTCTGAACTGTGCACGCGTATGCACCGCAATGCACAGGCGCATCGGCCCGCAGCGACGGGGATCGCCGGGCAGCGACGGGATGGTGCGAGAAAAGAGATCGCACGGGCGATCGCAAGGTGACTGACAGGAAGAGGCCATTTGTGGGTGGCAACTGACCATTTTTAAGGAGTGTCCGGAGAAATGCAGGAGGGACCAGGCGTTTGAAGGTAGGGTTCCTGACGTCAGCTCCGGCCCCGATCATCACACTGGAAGGGTAAGTCCTGAACTGTTTGTGCAGCTCTCCTGCACATGTGATCACACCCCTGCACAGTGATTTCCCCCCCCCCCCTTAGGCGGCGACTACCTGATCGCAGGGATGCAAAAAATGCACCCTAGCAATCAGGTCCGAATTAGGCCCTATGTTCGGCATACATCACTATGTCCATCGTACAGCCATAGGACCAGCATACATACCTGTGTCCAGCGTAAAGACGTGGAATAGTCTACCATCAGAGGTGGTAGAGGCTAAGACAGTAGAGCAATGTAAACATGCATGGGATATACATAAGAATATCCTTACAAAGAAGAACTATGGATCAAATAGGGTTGAGGTTACCAAAAGGTAAAAAGGGGCAGACTAGATGGGCCAAGTGGTTCTTATCTGCCATCAAATTCTATGTTTCTATGACTTATGTCCCTCATACAGCCCTATATCCAGCATGCAGCCCTATGTCCAGTACACAGCCCTATTTCCACCACACAAACCTGGTGGTCATTCCGAGTTGATCACTCGCTAGCAGTTTTTAGCAGCCGTGCAAACGCTAGGCCGCCTCCCACTGGGAGTGTATTTTAGCTTAGCAGAAGTGCGAACGAAAGGATCGGAGAGCGGCTACAAAATAATTTTGTGCAGTTTCAGAGTAGCTTCAGACCTTCTCAGCACTTGCGATGACTTCAGACTGTTCAGTTCCTGTTTTGACGTCACAAACACGCCCTGCGTTCGGCCAGCCACGCCTGCATTTTTCCTGGCACGCCTGCGTTTTTTCGAACACTCCCTGAAAACGGTCAGTTGACACCCAGAAACGCCCACTTCATGTCAATCACTCTGCGGACAGCAGTGCGACTGAAAAGCTTCACTAGACCCTGTGTGAAACTACATCGGTCGTTGTGAAAGTACGCCGCATACGCATGCACAGAAGTGCCGTTTTTTTACTTCATCGCTGCGCAGCGAACATTTTCTGCTAACAATCAACTCGGAATGAACCCCCCTTTATCATACTTGCCTACCTGACCCTCTCCATGAGGGAGAAAATGCTCTGTTCCTGGACTTTCCTGGTAATGTATGATTGCCATCACCTGTAGAGGGCCATGGTGGGAATCAATGCTGTGAGGCAGTAATACATTTATATACATACATACATACATACATACATACATACATACACATAAACATATACACATCAAATCCACCCACCAAGATGAAGCCATTTGGTGGAAGCTCCTCGGTCCTGTAGTCTGGAGGGGCAGAGCTTTTGATGTGACTGACAGGCTGCAGTGGCGTAGCTACCATAGGTGCAGGGGATGCGGCTGCTATGGGGCCCAGGCTGTCACAGGGGCCTGGGACCCGCCGCTACCCCTACACCAAGTTACTTACGCTTCTTCACTACAGAGCTCCTGTCCTGTTCCTCTACATGCCTGTGTGGTGCGCGGAGCGTAGGAGGAGCTGCCGCTGTAAAGGCAGCCTCGGCGGCCAGTCACTGTGCTCCACTGCTGTAGATCCCCTCCTCTTTCCCAGAGCCGGGATGCGCCACTCAGCTACAGTACAGGGTGTGTGTGGAGGCGTCACTCAGCAGCCGTCCCATTAGGTAAGAGCACCATCTCCTACCGCCGGCCACATCACAACCCGCCGCGGCTGTCTCCCGAGTCCAGGGCCCCAGTGACCTGCATGAAGGCAAGAGGTACTATTCGTTCAGAGAGGAGAGGGGAGGGGGTTGTGTGCGCCCCTCACCTGTGTACTGTATATCGTTTTATCGACAGTGTCTAGGTCGACAATGTTTAGGTCGACCACTATAGGTCGACAGTCACTAGGTCGACATGGATGGAAAGTCGACAGGGTTTCTAGGTCGACATGTGCTAGGTCGACAGGTCTAAAGGTCGACATGAGTTTTTCACATTTTTCTTTTTTTTCCATACTTAACGATCCACGTGGACTACGATTGGAACGGTAAAGTGTGCCGAGCGAAGCGGTAGCGGAGCGAAGGCACCATGCCCGAAGCATGGCGAGCGAAGCGAGCCATGCGAGGGGACGCGGTGCACTAATTTGGGATCCCGGTCACTCTACGAAGAAAACGACACAAAAAAAAAAAAATCCTCATGTCGACCTTTAGACCTGTCGACCTAGAAACCCTGTCGACCTTCCATCCATGTCGACCTAGTGACTGTCGACCTATTGTGGTCGACCTAAACATTGTCGACCTAGACACTGTCGATAAAACGAACCACACCCAAGGGAGCCATCTCCCGAAACCGGCCTGGATCCCATGTGGCGCTGCTGGCTCCCGGGCCCCATTGACCCATTTAAATAAACTTATGGTGCCGCTCCAGGAACACCAGCAGGGCAGGGGGTGAGGGTGGGAATACAGTGTGTGTGGAAACAGCGGGGGGAGAAGGGGCAGTGTGTATGTGTGTGTCAGTGAGCCCCTGGACCCTCTACAGTGTGTGTGTGTGTGTGTGTTTGTGTCAGTGAGCCCCTGGTCTCTGTACAATGTGTGTGTGTGTGTGTGTGTGTGTGTGTGTGTGTGTGTGTGTGTGTGTGTGTGTGAATGTGCCCCTGGACCTTGTGCAATGTGTGTGTGTGTGTGTGTGTGTGTGTGTGTGTGTGTGTGTGTGTGTGTGTGTGTGTGTGTGTGCCCCTGGACCTTGTATAATGTGTGTGTCAGTGTGCTCCTGGACCCTGAACAATGTGTGTGTGTGCATATGTGTCAGTGTGCCCCTGGACCCTGTACAATGTGTGTGTGTCAGTGTGCCCCTGGACCCTGTACAATGTGTGTATGTGTCATACTTGCCAACCCTCCTGCATTGTGCGGGAGGCTCCCGTTCCAGCATACTTTCTCCCGTTACCCCGCAGAGTCCTCCGCATCCCCCGCAAACCCCACAGTCCCGTCCGAAATCCAGACCACGCATGCGCGAGTCCGGCCACGAAGGGGCGGAGCTTGGCATGCAAAATAGACTGTCCAAGCACCTCGGACCCGTGGGTAGTGTTGCCCGTCCTGCCCAGCAGATCCGGCGAGCGGCCAGCCAATATGGAGACCTAAGTGCACAGTGTCCCTCTCCAGCGGCCGTAGCAGCAGCAGCAGCTCCGTCTCCCCAATGCTGGAAACTGCAGGAAGTAAGACATCCAGGAGAGCGAGTGATGGGGGAGCTGGCTTGGTGGGCAGATTGACAGTCTGGAGGCGGCTAGGGAATGCTCTTGCAAGGGAGCTGACTGACCCTACTGTGATCACTGATCTCCAACTGCAGCTTTGCAGAGGTGATCGGTCCTGCCTGGACTTGTGTGTGTGTGTGTGTGTGTGTGTGTGTGTGTGTGTGTGTGTGTGTGTGTGTGTGTGTGTGTGTGTGTGTGTGTGTTTTCAAGGAGGGGGGGAGAGGGGGGGAAGTTGGGGTTGTATTAGTCATCTCCCACTGGGTTTATACTGCACCCGCCGCTGCTGCTGTACATCAAGCTCCCATTGTGGGCCACTGGGTTTGTAAAGTACCCACCCACGCAGCTGTGCGTCCAGATTCTTCTGGTGACTGCAGCTATTTTTTGCATAGAATACCGTGACCCGGGAAGCACGCCTAATACCCCTTTTAGACCACCTGAGGCGGGTCGCATCTGAGAGCCTGACACAGGTGCTTCCCAGCTGCGACCCGCCTCAGGCCCCTTGCCGCTGCCATTTCCAACGCAGCATATTGCCGGGTTGGTGACTCGGCGGGGACGGTGCTTAGAGATCACATGATTTCCAAGCGCCGCCCGTCCACACTGAGTGAACAGGAAACGGGTCACATAGACCCATCTTCCCGTTCATACAGCATAGCGAGCCGGGTTGAAGACGTGCTCGCTACCCAAGTTGGAATACCGTATCGCTCAACCTGGATTATTCCAACTGAGCCTTTTCAGACCGCACAGCAACACAGGTTATGCGCACTCATGTGCAATAACCCGTGTTCAAAGCTGGCGGTCTAAAAGGGGTATCACTCCCCTATCTCTAGCCCCCATTGGTGACCGCTGATTCTGGTCCCATACTGCCAATTACAGCCTATTCACAACTAAATATGATATGTTATATGCTATTTACATACTTGACACTACCAGGGTCTAATATATACCTGAATAATTGAACACAGCATTTACTCTGTACTCTATAAGGTTGATTACTGGAGATGGGTATGCGTAACCGCCGCTTGGGATCCTGGTGGTCACCATACTGACCACGGGATTCCGGCAGGGGGGGGGGGGGGGGGTGAGTGCATCAAGCCCCTTGCGGGCTCAGTGGCGAGCTGTCACAGGTTCTATTCCTACTCTATGGGCATGCCGACTGTCGGGATTAAGAGGGGTGTGGCATTTAGCCGACGGTAATTTGACCGGTGGTCTCCTGACCGCCGGTCACATAACTACATCCCAATTACTTATATAATGCAGTGAGAGACAAAAAAAGAACAGTGTGCACTACAAATTCAGATACACACGGGGGGTCATTCCGAGTTGTTCGCTCGTTATTTTTTTCTCGCAACGGAGCGATTAGTCGCTAATGCGCATGCGCAATGTCCGCAGTGCGACTGCGCCAAGTAAATTTGCTATGCAGGTAGGTATTTTACTCACGGCATTACGAGGTTTTTTCTTCGTTCTGGTGATCGTAATGTGATTGACAGGAAGTGGGTGTTTCTGGGGGGAAACTGGCCGTTTTATGGGTGTGTGCGAAAAAACGCTACCGTTTCTGGGAAAAACGCGGGAGTGGCTGGAGAAACGGAGGAGTGTATGGGCGAACGCTGGGTGTGTTTGTGACGTCAAACCAGGAACGACACTGACTGAACTGATCGCAGATGCCGAGTAAGTTTCGAGCTACTCAGAAACTGCTAAGAAGTGTCTATTCGCAATTCTGCTAATCTTTCGTTCGCAATTTTGAGAAGCTAAGATTCACTCCCAGTAGGCGGCGGCTTAGCGTGTGCAAAGCTGCTAAAAGCCGCTTGCGAGCGAACAACTCGGAATGACCACCACTGTCCTATGCTCTACTGTGGCAATATATTAGCAACCAATACAACTATATAGTTAATTATTATGTACAGTACAAGGTGCTTAAATTGCAACTTATTTTGATATTGGCTCCTTGAATTGGGACAGTAAATAAGCATACAGTAATCGTATACATATTCTAATGTACAGTACAAAATATACTGTGAGGAGTTGGGTATGATTGACTGGCGCTCAGGATCCTGGTGTTCAGTATACCGACGCCGGGATCCCAATGTATGAAATCCTGACAGGGGTGACTATTCTATGTTAACCTCGGTGCCCTACCCCCTAACCCTCCCCCAATGGTGCATAAATCTAATGCCCCCCCTTCCCGCTGCCTAACGCTATCCTTCCCCCCCTCAGTGCCTAAACCTAATCTCCCCCCGGTGGTGCCTAACCCTAACCTCCCTGCAGCCTAACCCTAACCCCCCTCGGTGTCTGCTATCCCTTCCTCCCAGCCCTAACCCTATCTGGGACGCTAAACTTACCACGGTCCGGATTCCGGCTGTTGGACTTCCGGCGTAGGTTTCCTGTGTCGGGACTTTGACAGGTTGTGGGACTCCGACAGTCGGGATCTTAATCGCATCCCGCTATGAGATGTACAAGGAAACCATGATTTGAGTTCTCTCTCTCTCTCTATCTATCTATATATATATATTATATATATATATATATATATATATATATATATATCCTTTTTAGCTGCACAGTGAAGTGTATTTGAGGCATTGCAACATATTAACTATACATTAACTAGCAACGGATATATAACTGTTTCTAGAGACTGGGCTGTAGTGTTACTAAGGATATCTAATACAGTGGACTAGGACTAGTATTTATTGTATTCATAGGGTTAGAAATTGATTGAGATACTATATAGTATTTGCTATCAGTAATGACGATATCTGGCATAATCCAAAAGTATACTGGTAGATGAATTGGCTCCTGACCAAAAAATTAGCCCAAGTGTCTATGCAGACTAGATGGGCCAAGTGGTTCTTATCCGCCGTCAAATTCTATGTTTCTTTGAGGAGTGCCTACTCCCAAGGTATGTGGTTCTGCCTCAGCGGCTTCGTAGCTGGTACTGTATGCTGGGATGTCAGTGATCACGTAAATTAGTGATATTTTGTGACTGCACATGCCACCCATACACAATCCCCCTCTGGCATCATGCTGCACTTAGCGGCAATAGACACGCCCATGGGTGAACCTAGATACACCCTTTAGGCGGAGCATGACACACACCCTCAGTGGCGCACAGTGCAAACTCTCTTGTATCATCTAGAACAGGCATGTCCAACCTGCTGTCCTCCAGCTGTTGATAAACTACACATCCCATCATGCCCTGACACAGATTTGGCATTCTCTGACAGCAAAACTGTGTCAGGGCATGCTGGGATATGTAGTTTCACAACAGCTGGAGGGCCGCAGGTTGGACATGACTGATCTAGAATCTCCCTGAAACTAGTTTCCAAAAGTAGGCAAGCATGGTGTGTGTGTGTGTGTGTGTGTGTGTGTGTGTGTGTGTGTGTGTGTGTGTGTGTGTGTGTGTGTGTGTGCCCCTGGACCGTGTGTGTGTGTGTGTGTGTGTGTGTGTGTGTGTGTGTGTGTGTGTGTGTATCAGTGTGCCCCTGGACCCTGTACGATTGTGTGTGTGTGTGTGTGTGTGTGTGTGTGTGTGTGTGTGTGTGTGTGTGTGTGTTAGTTTGCTCCCTGGATCTGGTACAATGAGTAAGGTGAATAGGTACTATTCTGTGGTCATGCCCCTACATATTCCACTAAGGGGTGCCAAAATATATATTCTCTAACCAGAAAAATTTGGCTTGGGCAGCCCTGAGTATATTCATATATATTATATATATATATATATATATATATACTCCAAGAAACAGAGGCAATAGACACCCCTCTCTCCTTCACTTCATGTATCCTGGAGTGACGGACAGATGTTGGAGATGTCTCAACGCCACTGGCTCCCTAATGCACATCTGGTGGAACTGTCCCCTACTCCGACCATTCTAGGTTGAGGTCATCTCCATTTCTCAAGACATACTCCACACCCCTGTCCCTACTGACCCGGCCTTTTAGCTGCTTTCCCACTCCTCAATTTCACTGGCTCAGCACAAAACATCATTACTCCGCCACCTGCCTAATGCAGCACGGGCAGTTATCCCCACTCTATGGAGATCCCCATCTCCGCCCACAAGGAAACTATGGTTCACTAGAATTAATTATTATATGAATATGGAGAACATCCTCCTGGTTTCCAGAGATAAACTCCTAGAGTTCATGACCACCTGGCTACCTTGGATAGAATATACGTCCTCCAAAGACTACAAAGACTACGTCTATGCCACCAAATGACTTGGCCTCGCAGTTGATTGATTAAAGAGACTGCATTATACCTCCCCCCTCAGTTCGATGGCCCCCAGATTTGGTCACACTGTGTTTTTCCCCTCTCCTTTCCTTCATTTCATACTTCACTCTTTCTATAACTTTTCTACTATGTTTACTTAAGATATCACGATTGCAATCACTGTATAGACAGATAGTGAGTGGATACCACATTGACACTATAGCACAACCTATTAATGCCTGTACCTATACCGACCCCAAGTGTCTGGGGTGGTACGCTACCCTGCTCCTTATGGCTATAACGCAATTGACCTTAATTATACGTTCTGATGCTTCTTTGTCTAAATGTGATGTAATCCTTATGTTTTCTTGAATAAAAACAGATTATACAAAAAAAGAAACAGAGGCACTCCTGGACTATGAACTTAGTGAAAAATCATGGTGGTTTATTTTTCAACGTTTCGGGGTACTGCCCCCCGTCATCAGGACACACACACAACACACAGTGCATAACAAATGGTGCTTAAATACAATAACTTACAGGTCCCCAGGTCACGTTTGCCGCTTCCCATCGCGTGTCCCGGCGTCCGTTCACCCACTTCTGGTCCCGACATTGACGTCACGCCGGAAGTGACGTCCACCGGCCCACATCGACGGAGCTGCCTTGGTTGCCATAGCAATGCGACAACAAGCGTCACATCGCTATGTAACCTGAAGAATACAAAAAACATAATTACATCTCAAACACTACAACTTACTTACATGATTAACGGTGATCTAAAAGAATAACAAATAAAAACTGTATATTGGTGTATAGATTATGCGAGGCCCTTTATCGCCATCAAGTGGCTAAAAAATATATTGGTGAGTAAAATCCTTAATATGTCTACAATATAATTCAAGAAGTGCATATAAAGTGTTCTGTGCTACAAGGACAATCTCTGGTGTTAAAACTCCTAATACTTACAGCTAAAACAAGAACTGCTAATCCTTTCTCCACTCTATCATAAAGTAATTATATGGAATTCAATCTGATGGTCTCTCATACCATTGTTCGTGTATGTGATTTCTGTACATCCTGATGACGGTGTTCTACACTGAAACGTTGATGTAATCTCTGGAACTTTTTTTTATTGGAATACAATATGCTTGTTGCAAAATCCTATGAGTGCCGTCCCTCTTCTTGGAACTATATATATATATGTATATATTAGTATAACTGATGCCTCAGTCTCCATCCTGTCTGGTCCTGCCCTCTGCTGTTAGACCCCCCCCCCCCCCCCCTCTGATTTTTAGACTCCAAACCCCCTTTCGTTCTTGCGGAATGCTGGGGAGCCCTTTCAAAATTTTGCCATGGGGCCCACAAAAGTCTAGTTACGCCCCTGACAGGCTGGGACCCCAAGCATGAGAGGAGAGGACCGAGGAGAGGGAAAGAGTGGCCATTACACTGCCTGCATGCTCCATGTCACTGACTGCAGATATCTGACAGGCATGGAGGTTCTTCTGATATGCCTCCTAGTTCCCCCTGCACTCTCAGACTGCTGTCAGCTACAGCCGGGAACACACCAGCAGTGAGGAGTGCAGAGTACAAAGGCCCCTCCCTCCCCTCAGGCCAGCCTATTACAGAGCTCAGCAGGTGCACTCCATACTGTGGCGCCTTTCTCACATGCGTACCCAGCATGTAACCGGAGGGCCGGCCTTAGTTTTAGTTCGGGTGGGTCCGCTATATGGACATAAGTGACTATTTGGTTGCTCAACATTGGTAACATTGGGGTGTGTGAAATGATTTCTGTGTTGCAATAAATACAGAAATCAGACAGCCAGTCTGTGTATAAGCAGGTGGAAAAACTGTAGAGGCATTTTCACAATGCATTATGGACAGCTTAATTTGCATATGCAAATTAGTTTACCCATAATGCATTGCATTTATAAAAGAGGTAATGTTTGCACTCTTTTTTTTTTTCCCCAAAAAATATACAATCAGTCATAATACAATATCACAGAATCAATACTGGCTGTACAGTGGGGTTTTTTTTTAGAAAGAAAAGAATTCAAATACAATTGAATAAGGATAAAACATAGTACACCGGGGCGTCTAACCACCCCGTCTAGTTCAAAATAATAAATGCCAATTCCATATCAATCAATACAACTGAGAAAGCAGAAAAAAGAAGAAGTAAGAAAAGAAAGGAGAAAAAGAATAAAAAAGAATAGTAGAGACACAAAATATTTCCAGGGGGGAGGGGACAAACATCAATTCCATAAGAAAAATAAAAGAGAAAACGAGGGCTTGGGAAAGACTCAAAATTCCGTGGAGAAAGGAGGAACAGAGCCCATATAGGGAAAAAATACATACAAGCATAACAAGTATACTATATCAGGAGAGAGTAATCAAGTAATAACTACAGCAACAGGATTAATTAAATACCACATGGCGTATCCTGAAAGACCCTCCAGATACAATTGCGTATGTCCAGAGGCAGGCTTTCTATATAGATACCCCATTTGTTATGAAAAAGCACCACCCCGTCATCTATCTGCAAAGTGGCCATATGCCTATCACAAAAGAGTACATCTAATAGAGTCGATTCCCACTCCTCGATTGTCTGAGCCGTTGTAAAAATCCAATGTCGTAGTATGACTTGCTTCGCTACCGTAAACATAACTGTCAATAAGGGAATCACAGGAGAGAGGTCAAACTGCAAGACCCAGGACAAGAAATCTGCAAACAGAAGCGGACCAGCTACCCTATGAAGGTTTATCTTGAGAAAATAGTGTAAATATCGAACGATTTTACACCAGAACCTTCTGATTTTCCCACAAAACCAAAGGTTATGTGCGAGAGAAACTCCACTCACTCCACATTTAGGGCAAAGGCCTAATTGCTCAGGATGGAAGTGGTTCCTTTGAGAAGGAGACACATACTGTATATCCTGTTTATAACCCGTAAATGTACTTCCTGCAATTTATCGGATTTTAAAGCTTTCAAGACCGACTCAGTATTTGCAGCTATCTCGTCCATTGCGGGTGCATCCGGGATTTCTCTTTTCCAGATTGAGGAGAGAGAGGACCAAGAGGGGGCGGACACCTCAATCAAGTCATTATAGAGATAACGAATCTTGAATGGATTACATCTACAAAACGTGAGGGTATCAAGCACTACACGAGTGGGCATCGTCATACCCAGTGGGTCTATAAGGGACCTACTATAATAGCGTTTCTGAAGATACATGAAGAAATGAGAGCGAGGCAAGGAAAACCTATCCTGCAATTGTGCGAAAGAGATCATCTGTCCACCAGGGTCAAAGACGTCTTTAAATGCAATTATTCCCCAGCATTTCCTGGCAAACATAGTCACATTGGGCATACTCAAACCACCCTTTCGTTTATTAACGTAAGTACGGGCTCTGGGCATGCGAGGTTTAGCATTTTTCCAAATGAATTTAGAAAATAATTGTGAGTTGTGTAAGGAATCCTGTTTAGTAACCGTGACGGGGAGCATTCGAAGCAGATAGGCTAATTTGGGGAAGATAATGGCTTTTATCAATGCGATCCTACCCAACAGTGAAAGTTTGAGATCTTTCCAATTCTCTAAATGCGTTTTAAGTTTTTGAATAGTGGGAGTATAATTCAACGAATATGATCGAGATAGGTGCGAGGGGATATAAATACCTAAGTATTTCAATTTGGTAGGGGTTAACGAGAATTGGATAGAGAAATTAGCATAGAGAAGGGGGTCAGTAAAGTTAGTCAGGGGGAGTAATTCGGATTTATGGACATTTATTTGATAACCAGCAAAGGTACTAAAGCAGTGTATAGTGTCAAAAATAACCGGAATAGAGGTTCAAGGATCAGAAACAAGTAAAATCATGTCATCTGCAAGTAGCCCAAGCTTAACCTCCCGCCCTCCCACCGAGTTCCCAGAAAAAGCCGATTGCTGTCTCAGGGCAACGGCCAGTGGTTCCTACACAGTTGCAAAGAGGAATGGAGATAACGGGCAGCCATGCCTGGTCCCTCTATGGATCATGAGGGGTTGAGAGAGAAATCTATTAGTGAAAATTTGAGTAGAAGCATTATGATATATGGTATGCATGATGTTCACAAACTGTTCAGGAAATCCAAATCGTCAGAGTGTCTCGAACAGGTGATCCCATGTCACTAAATCATCAAATGCTTTTTCCTCATCAAGTGATAACAATAGAGTGGGAGCACCCCCCAAGGACTGGAGAACCATCAGAACTTTGCGGAAATTAGTCACCGACTGTCTGTCCCAGATAAAACCAATCTGGTCTGTATGAATTATTATATATAGTTTGGCAGATGCTCAATTAGCTTAGTGATATCATTCAGGTGCTTGAAAGGGAGGGGTATTTCTAAGCAAGAAAAAAAGGCATTTTGTTTCCCCCAGCACACTGAATGATAACAGTAACTAGATGTAAATCCCACATAATAATAGAATTCAGAGATCTTCGTTACATATATTTGCGCAAATGTATGGTTAAGCCGCAAAGCCGCATCAAGGCATCTCTGTATATTTGGGGTCCCTAGCGCTATATCTAGGTGCAGGGTGTGGCACCCCAAAACACCAGCATAAGCCAGAAAGCCCATGGTAGCATACCAGTGAAAAAACTATAGTGTTAATAAAATAATGTTAGGAAGCCGAAGCTATGAAGAAGGTGATACAAAAATGAGATGTGATTAAAATGGAGAAATAGTGTTAAAGAAATTAGTGTGTGAAAAAAGTGTTAATAGAATGTAAAGGTATGCCACACTTAAGCCATCCAGCTCAGCCAGTCCAGAGGCACCACACCTCACACCTCCATTACCCCAATCTGGGTCTATGATTAACCAGCAAGGAGCCACATGATAATGGCTCCTTACTTAAATATATCTAAGCTAAGAGCTACCTACCTTGGAGCAACCCCATAATGCTCCATATGGCATGTCAGGGCCTGCACCTCCTCCTAATGCAGGAACCTCTCTGCCTCTCACAACAGACATATATAGTTTGGCAGATGCTCAATTAGCTTAGTGATATCATTCAGGTGCTTGAAAGGGAGGGGTATTTCTAAGCAAGAAAAAAAGGCATTTTGTTTCCCCCAGCACACGGAATGATAACTAAATGTAAATCCCACATAATAATAGAATTCAGAGATCTTCGTTACATATATTTGCGCAAATGAATGGTTAAGCCCCAAAGCCGCATCAAGGCGTCTCTGTATATTTGGGGTCCCTAGCGCTATATCTAGGTGCAGGGTGTGGCACCCCAAAACACCAGCATAAGCCAGAAAGCCCATGGTAGCATACCAGTGAAAAAACTATAGTGTTAATAAAATAATGTTAGGAAGCCGAAGCTATGAAGAAGGTGATACAAAAATGAGATGTGATTAAAATGGAGAAATAGTGTTAAAGAAATTAGTGTGTGAAAAAAGTGTTAATAGAATGTAAAGGTATGCCACACTTAAGCCATCCAGCTCAGCCAGTCCAGAGGCACCACACCTCACACCTCCATTACCCCAATCTGGGTCTATGATTAACCAGCAAGGAGCCACATGATAATGGCTCCTTACTTAAATATATCTAAGCTAAGAGCTACCTACCTTGGAGCAACCCCATAATGCTCCATATGGCATGTCAGGGCCTGCACCTCATCCTAATGCAGGAACCTCTCTGCCTCTCACAACAGACATATATAGTTTGGCAGATGCTCAATTAGCTTAGTGATATCATTCAGGTGCTTGAAAGGGAGGGGTATTTCTAAGCAAGAAAAAAAGGCATTTTGTTTCCCCCAGCACACAGAATAATAACAGTATTATGGGGTTGCTCCAAGGTAGGTAGCTCTACCTATACAAAACCAAGGAAGACATTAGATTCATATCACCACCTAAAATTAGTGATGTGCACCGGAAATTTTTCGGGTTTTGTGTTTTGGTTTTGGATTCGGTTCCGCGGCCGTGTTTTGGATTCGGACGCGTTTTGGCAAAACCTCCCTGAAAATTTTTTGTCGGATTCGAGTGTGTTTTGGATTCGGGTGTTTTTTTACAAAAAACCCTCAAAAACAGCTTAAATCATAGAATTTGGGGGTAATTTTGATCCCATAGTATTATTAACCTCAATAACCATAATTTATACTCATTTCCCGTCTATTCTGAACACTTCACACCTCACAATATTATTTTTAGTCCTAAAATTTGCACCGAGGTCGCTGGATGACTAAGCTAAGCGACCCAAGTGGCCGACACAAACACCTGGCCCATCTAGGAGTGGCACTGCAGTGTCAGACAGGATGGCAGATTAAAAAAAATTGTCTCCAAACAGCACATGATGCAAAGACAAAAAGAGGCGCAATGAGGTAGCTGTGTGACTAAGCTAAGCGACCCAAGTGGCCGACACAAACACCTGGCCCATCTAGGAGTGGCACTGCAGTGTCAGACAGGATGGCAGATTAAAAAAATTGTCCCCAAACAGCACATGATGCAAAGAAAAAAAGAGGCGCAATGAGGTAGCTGTGTGACTAAGCTAAGCGACCCAAGTGGCCGACACAAACACCTGGCCCATCTAGGAGTGGCACTGCAGTGTCAGACAGGATGGCAGATTTAAAAAAAATAGTCCCCAAACCGCACATGATGCAAAGAAAAAAAGAGGTGCACCAAGGTCGCTGGATGGCTAAGCTAAGCTACCCAAGTGGCCAACACAAACACCTGGCCCATCTAGGAGTGGCACTGCAGTGTCAGACAGGATGGCACTTCAAAAAAATAGTCCCCAAACAGCACATGATGCTAAGAAAAAAAGAGGCGCAATGAGGTAGCTGTGTGACTAAGCTAAGCGACCCAAGTGGCCGACACAAACACCTGGCCCATCTAGGAGTGGCACTGCAGTGTCAGACAGGATGGCACTTCAAAAAAATAGTCCCCAAACAGCACATGATGCAAAGAAAAAAAGAGGTGCAATGAGGTAGCTGTGTGACAAAGCTAAGCGACCCAAGTGGCCGACACAAACACCTGGCCCATCTAGGAGTGGCACTGCAGTTTTCTAGCGAGAGGATGAGTGCTTCCATCCTCATGTGAATCTGAACCACTAGCCATGAACATAGGCCAGGGCCTCAGCCGTTCCTTGCCACTCCGTGTCTTAAATGGCATATTGGCAAGTTTACGCTTCTCATCAGACGCTTTTAATTTTGATTTTTGGGTCATTTTACTGAACTTTTGTAGTATACTTGACGACACAGAGGTAGAGCAGTGGCCTACTGTACCGTACTGCTATATATATATATTATATACTGGTGGTCAGCAAAATTATGCACTGTCCTCCTACTATATATATACTGCGCAAAACTTAAATGCACCACAGGTATGGATGGATAGTATACTTGACGACATAGAGGTAGGTAGAGCAGTGGACTACTGTACTACAATGCAGCACAGATATGGAGCATTTTTCAGGCAGAGAACGCAGATATTTGCAGCACACTGAGCACAGATATTTGCAGCACACTGAGCACAGATATTTGCAGCACACTGAGCACAGATATTTGCAGCACACTGAGCACAGATATTTGCAGCACACTGAACACAGAAACTGAGAGAACGCCAGCCACGTCCTCTCACTATCATCTCCAATGCACGAGTGAAAAATGGTGGCGACGCGCGGCTCCTTATATAGAATACGAATCTCGCGAGAATCCGACAGCGGGATGATGACGTTTGTGCGCACTTGGGTTAACCGAGCAAGGCGGGAGGATCCGAGTCTGCTCGGACCCGTGAAAAAAAGGGTGAAGTTCGGGGGGGTTCGGATCCCGAGGAACCGAACCCGCTCATCACTACCTAAAATAAGAGAGGTATGTGAATAAGGTCGAAGAAGATTCGTTATTTCCAAATAAAAGGATTTATCATATACAGCCGGGGCATAGACAGTGCACAAAGTAAGCCTGGAACCCTCTAGGGTAATATCCAATATAATATACCTACCCAAGGTATCGATAACCTGATGATGGATGTCAAATTTAATACCCCTTACAAATGAGGATTGCGACCCCCCTCACTTTGGAAGTATAAGAAGAAGACGACGCAAGAACCTCATGCCGAAGCATACTACGTTTAGCATGTTCAGTAGGGGTCAAATGAGTTTCTAGCAACATCGTTACATCTGCTTTCGTTTTATTCAGATAGTTAAGGATGCGTCTACGCTTAATAGGGAAATTGATTCCCTTAACATTCCAAGAAAATAAATTAAGCTGAGACATCTATATAGTCAATAAAAGAAAACGTAAAGACAGCAATGTTTCCATGAATGGTAGAGACATCCATCATCAAGTTACAACAAATAATACATAGCAGTAGTTCCTGAAAAAACGTAAATGAGCAAACAGATTCGGCAGAGATGATATGAATCCCCAACCTGTGATAAAGTGATTGTGTGAGAAAAGAGACAGTGAAGATAAAAAGATAGGAAAAAGAGAAAGAAAAAAATGGAGATAAGAAAAACAAGATATGAAAAATTATTCATCAGCAAACAATAACATAAACAACTAGCAGCCAACAGCTGTGATGCATATCAAAACAGTTAACGGGCAATACCGTAACAGCGAACCTAAGAAGATAAGACAATGCCCCTTAAAGAAGGAGAATAATCTATATTCAAAAACATAAAAAATTTTTTTTACAATTAAATTAGGTAAATCTCAGTTTGCAGGAAAAATAGTAATAGCCACAAGGTGAAGGAATAACAAATTTATAGAACGTGAGGTCAGTCATTATGATCCATAGAGACCGAAATAGAAGACGAAGTCGACGTCAGTCTCAATGACGCCACGGTTTTGGCTACAAAGTCTTTAGCAGAGTCCACTGACGTGAAATCCTTCAGACCTTGGGCCTAATTCAGAGTTGATCGCAGCAGCCAATTTGTTAGCAGTTGGGCAAAACCATGTGCAGTGCAGGGGGGCAGATGTAACATGTGCAGAGAGAGTTATATTTGGGTAGGGTGTGTTCAAACTGAAATCTAAATTGCAGTGTATAAATAATACCCCTTTTCCACCTACGTACCGTGTCCGATCCGGGATGTTTAACACGGCTACAACCCGTGTCGGCTCCCCCGTTTCCACTACACTTCGACACGGGTTATTCCCGTGTCTGATCTATTTCCACCTAACCCGGGTAAGCTCTGTAAAAGCCTATTGCTGTCATTACAAATGGACTTTTTACTGTCTCATCAAGATGATGTCATCAAAAGGACCAAAACGGAGGGGTGGGGCCTGCTCACAGCATTGCAGCAATGGACGCCGGTGCAGTAGCTGTGTCTAGCATGGAGTCGCAGACTGTTTGCAGTTTACTGCTGCTTTCTGCTACAGACAGCTTGATGCAGCTTTTCACCTTGTGCTACCTACTGCAGAGCTGGAGAAGGAGAGCTCAATTCTTTGCAGAGAGGGCTACCTATCGACGCAAATATTTGAAAAGGAGGAGAGCGCGTATATCATCCACTGTTGTTATTTCTCTCATAACAATGAACTGTACACCAAGCCGAAGAATGTGGATGAGAGATCGCAGACATGGGGAAGCATTCATGCAGACTATTCTAGCATATCAGGAGGAGCAGTGGATGGCAAACTTCAGGATGTCTCGCGCTACATTCGAGTATGTTTTGGAACTACTGTCCCCCGCATTAACCATGCTGACCACCATGTTCCTGAATCCCATTGAGCCAGCCAGGAGATTAGCGATTGCTCTCTGGTGGTATGCTACCCCTGGAGAGTATCGCACAGTTTCCAGTTTATTTGGAGTAGGGATTGGCACGGTCTGCAAGATTGTCTACCAGGTCACGCGGGCATTGCTGGATACCATGTACCATCGCTTTATTTCCTTGCCACAAGGACAGCGGCTAGATGAGACTATAAAAGGGTTTAAGAAGCGTGGCTACCCACAGTGTGCTGGTGCCATAGATGGGACCCACATCCCCATCATCGCCCCCCGTGACAACCCAGCAGACTATTACAATCGTAAGGGTTGGCATTCCATTGTTCTGCAAGCTGTAGTGGACCACAAATACTGGTAAGCACTGTTTCACTAATGTGTTTGAAATAGGCTTGGGCTGTTTTATGATAATGCATAAACCTTTATTTTTAGATTTTTAGTTTCACAGATGTCTTCATAGGGTGGCCCGGACGGTCACATGATGCAACGGTTCTCGCCAACTCCGATCTTTACAGTATTGCTGAGGACAAGTTTGGTGGATGGCTTTTCCCTCGAGAGGTAAGATTATTTACTACTTAAACTAATGTTCGCCCATAAACCAATAGTCAAGTTTTACCCCTGTAATAATATTAATGTTTTATTAACAGAAATCGGTGATCGTACATGGTGTGGACATCCTGGTCCACCTCATTGATGATGCAGCATACCCATTACAGCGCTGGCTAATGAAGGGCTACACCCAGCATGTTCACTTATCCCCCGAACAGACATCATATACCCATGCCCTAAGTTCGGCCCGTATGGCAGTGGAGAATGCGTTTGGGCGTTTAAAAGGACGCTGGCGCTGCCTCATGAAGAGGAATGATGTGGATTTGAAAATAATGCCAGATATAGTAGCAGCCTGCTGCATTCTCCATAACATATGTGAGATTCAAAAAGAAAACTTTCTCCCCGAGTGGAATGTACATGATCATGGGGCGGGGGTCACTGTACATGATGCACCAGGCTTGGTGGGGGGGGCATGACGCTGCCAGCGAGTGCATAAGGGCCACCATTGCAGCTAATCTTCAAACAATGTTGCAGTAGAGAAGACAGACAAGTTTTTGTGTGCAAACAATTTTTGTTTATTTCCTTTTTCAGTTATAAAAATTTGGTTCAAAAGTTATGTTATTATATTTTTTCTTTTAAACAGTTGGCACACATTTTCTGAGGTAACAATATAAAATATTTAAGTGCAAACATGACACTGTAAAATTCCACATAACGCAAGGGGTCTTCAACATGTGTCCCTCCAGCTGTTGTGGAACAACATGTACCAGCATGTGTTGCTATGTGTTTCCACAACAGCTAGAGGGCCACATGGTGAAGACACCTGCCCTGAGGTAAAAGAGTAAAGTGCAAACAGGGCACTCTGTAAAAAAAAAAACCTAATGTTTGGTTTGGCAGGTATCTGGGTACCCCCAATATTTGGATCACACTGCCGCACATTTTCTGAGGTAACAATATAAAATATTTAAGTGCAAACATGACACTGTAAAATTCCACATAACGCAAGGGGTCTTCAACATGTGTCCCTCCAGCTGTTGTGAAACAACATGTACCAGCATGTGTTGCTATGTGTTTCCACAACATCTAGAGGGCCACATGGTGAAGACACCTGCCCTGAGGTAAAAGAGTAAAGTGCAAACAGGGCACTCTGTAAAAAAAAAACCCTAATGTTTGGTTTGGCAGGTATCGGGTTACCCCCAATATTTGGATCACACTGCCGCACATTTTCTGAGGTAACAATATAAAATATTTAAGTGCAAACATGACACTGTAAAATTCCACATAACGCAAGGGGTCTTCAACATGTGTCCCTCCAGCTGTTGTGGAACAACATGTACCAGCATGTGTTGCTATGTGTTTCCACAACAGCTAGAGGGCCACATGGTGAAGACACCTCCCCTGAGGTAAAAGAGTAAAGTGCAAACAGGGCACTCTGTAAAAAAAAAACCCTAATGTTTGGTTTGGCAGGTATCGGATTACCCCCAATATTTGGATCACACTGCCGCACATTTCCTGAGGTAACAATATAAAAAGGTAGCCCCAATATCTGGATCCCACTGCCCATTTTCTGAGGTAACAATATAAAAGTTTAAAGTGCCAACAGGGCACTCTGTAAAATCAAAATAATGTTTGCATTTGTAGGTATCAGGGTTGTGGATACAGTGCAAACAGAACCTTAAAACACAAACATTGTTTTATAACCCGCTGCTCTAAGGCAGTTGTCTATATACCCGAAATTCTGAGGATTGCGGGATTTGTGTTGGGGGATTTGAGGGAGGCTCATAGTTGTATGGACCATATGGGTGCTGTGGGTAAGCTGTGTCTTGCTGTTGTGTTTGTGTGGTATTCCCTATGGTACGTGCAAACGTGCGTTCAAAAAATGTCATCTGCCTATCATGCATGGTCATTAACTGCCTCATAAAAGTTTGATGCATTTCTTTTTCTGACGCAAGAAATCTCTCAAGCCGTGCATCTTCCTGGGCATTGAGCTCACTATCCGCCTCACGCAGGTGATCCACGATAATGGACTTCATTGCTCTGACCGTTTGTTCAGTTTCTTTTTCCGCTGTGGAACGTTATAGACTGTGAAGGAGATGAAACAGAATGTAAGCAACAATATAAAAATAGCAGTAGTAGCATATACGTGTTTGTGGCCTTCTCCCACCTGCACACTAGCAATACTCTGCAACATTACCATGCCTTTACATAGATTCTGTATAGGGACTGCTGCAACTGTATTTGTAATGGTAATACTTACTATTTGAGCGCAAAGTCGTGGTCTTGGGGGGTTGCGACGTCTCCGCCTGAGACTGTGGTACGTCCTCAATAGTGGCACTGATGGAATCATCATTGACGGTCGAGTCTTCGAAATTGCTGTCCGATATAAGCAGCGGGGATGATGGGCTGAATTGTGAGCTGGGAAGGCTGTGCTGTGTTTCGTCACAGTCCTCGTCAACTGACATCTGGCGACTGGCAGAGCTGGATGACGATAGTGCTATGGGATTTGTTATCGCAGTTTTGCCGAAGACACTATAGCATAGGTCATAATATGCCCATTCCATACGCCCAGCACCACTTTTCTTGCGGTTATGGTCGTGTACTTTGGTGAATTGTCTGCGTAGTGCCTTCAATTTGTTAACGACTTGTTGCTGGGTTTTTTGGATGCCCCTTTCTGCCAGCATAAGGGATATGTTCTTGTAGACGATAGCATCCTTAACTGTTCAAGTCACCTGCCTTCTAATTTCTTCCTCTCCCCGAATATTAAGCAGCTCTTTGATCTCTGTGTCTGACCAGGTATGGCTAGCCATGTTGCTGTGCTGGAGCTTCTGCTGCTGTATATTGTCTGTTTGTTTGGAAGCTGCTGCAATAAAAATATCTGTATGTACCCAGCGTGACTTCAGAGTGTTTTGTTTGCAAGCTGCCTCAATGCCTGCATGTGCCCAGCGTAGTGTTGTTTGCTGCTGCGGTGCCTGCATGTGCCCAGCGTGTCTCCCAGGGATGACATCATCTTCCAGTGCCCCAGAAGCACCAATCAGCGTCTCAGAGCGTTACTCGGGTCTGAAAACACGTGTAATGACCGTTTCCACTGCACCGCTATCCGTGTCATTACCGTGTTCTACCCAGGTAAATAGCCGGGTTGGATTCCCGGGTCACTCAACCCGTGTTGACCCGTTTCCACCTACTAAAAACCCGTGTCGATGCGCGCCCCCGTGCAAAAACACGGGTAAAAACAGCTAGTGGAAAAGGGGTATAAAGTAGCCAGTATTTACCCTGCACAAAAACACTATAACCCACCCAAATCTAACTCTCTCTGCACATGTTATATCTGCCCCTCCCTGCAGTGCACATGGTTTTGCCCAACTGCTAACAAATTTTCTGCTGTGATGAACTCTGAATTACCACACTTGTGTAGTAAAAATGCGCAGCCACGCAGGATAGAGAAGAACAAATTGGGTACCAGTCTTCACCAGCTGAGAGCATATCAGTGACATTTCCCTTTTGGCTCTGGAGACCTCAGCGGAATAGTCCTGAAACAGGAATAGTAGTTGATGACCCCAGAGAAGAAAACCTTTATTCCTGACAGCAGCCCATATCATTTCCTTATGTCTAAAATTCAAACATTTGAAGATTACTGGGCGGGGTCTAGATTGGTTGGAGTCGCGTGGTTGGCCCAGTCTATGAGCTCTTTCAATTTCAAGTGAAGATAATTCTTCTGGGATGCCCAAGAGGTCTGGCAAGTCAGAAAAGAGGAATTTAAGGAGGTCAGGATCTTTCAGTGATATTTTAAGGCCTATGGCAGTACAGGTGGTGTAGTGGTTATCATTACTGCCTCACAGTACTGAGGTCATGGGTTCGATTCCCACTATGGCCCTAACTGTGCGGAGTTTGTATATTCTCCCCATACTTGCGTAGGTTTCCTCTGGGTACTCCGCTTTCCTCCACAATCGAAAAATATACTCGTAGGTTAATTGGCTCCCAACAAAATTAACCCAAGTGTGAATGTGTCTGTGTGTACATGTGATAGGGAACATAGATTGTAAGCTCCACTGGGGGCAGGGACTGATGTGAATGGGCAAATATTGTCTGTAAAGCACTGTGGAATATGTGTGCGCTATATAAATAACTGGTAATAAATCAATAAATAATACCATGATCAGATTGTTACGCTTCAATCTATTTTCAAGGTCGTTGATCTTCATCATCATATGCTGGCAAGAAGAGGAGAGAGATGGTGACCTGTTCCTTGAGATCTTCAATTTCCTTGAAATTCGATCCAATCCTATTCTCATTCACTGATATCTGGAATGACATAGAACCAAGTTCCGACTTCAGGTCCGACACTGCGGACATTAATTTATCTGCCTGAGTTTGTAGTAGGGGTTCCACCGTTTCCTTAATTGCTTTCACTATTTCCGAGTAGGAAGGAGGAGCAGGAGAAGCCTTTGGAGGCATGGTAACTTGTGAATTCACTAAAGTATCCAAGCAATCTGAAACTTGTAATGGCAACGGAGACTGGACACGGCTCCCCTCGCTTACTTCCACTCCTATAGCGTTTCGGTTTCGATGCAGAAGAATTTAAGAATTTGTCCATAATATCAGTTACAGACACATGAGGGCAGGAGGGAGGAAACGGTATGCCATCAGTAATGGATGTGTAAGAAACGGAACATCACAGCTGTGAGCAGAGGAGTCTTACATAATGCAGTTATGCGGGGTCATCGGGTAGAATGGAGTGCATTCGTAATCCACCAGGACGACTGAGATACTCAACTGTGTTAACCGTTGCAAGAAACAACACCTCCAGTGAACATGGGAGAGCGGACGATGTAATTGAGAGAGCGTCACAAACAGTAGTATTGGCGAAGTGCTTCGTATAATCACGGTAATCCGACCAGCAGCATCACCATGGAAGCACTATGACAGACGAGGAATTAATGAGTAATGAAATACACATAGACTGCCCCCCCATGTATGGGGTGCTGGTGGGAGAGGAGATATTATTCACTTTGTGGTGAAGGACTGGAGAAGAAATCACTGGCCTAAATGAGTAAAGTGGGAGAGGGGGGGGGGGGGGGGGGGCGGCGGTAATGAACCAGATAATGGTGGTCAGGCACAGGCAGTAAAAATCGGTTTATATCCAGGGGTGATAATGCACCTCCGCAGCCTTATAATATTACACAGGAGTCACTTCCAAATGAGGGGCAGATGTATTAACCTGGAGAAGGCATAAGGAAGTGATAAACCAGTGATATGTGCAAGGTGATAAACACACCAGCCAATCAGATCCTAACTGTTAATTTACATATTGGACTGGTGTGTTTATCACCTTGCACATATCACTGGTTTATCACTCCTTATGCCTTCTCCAGGTTACTGCATCTGCCCCTGAATAACTGGTAACACAGGCTGACAAACTGACAGACACAAAATGGAGGATCTGAGACAAAGCACTGAGCTCAGTCACAGATCCACACACTGTTGTACTCACTGCAATCGATGGAATGAGTGCCACATAGATCACCAGCTTGTGTCTCCAGTAATCAGGGCATCCAGGGCGGAATAGGCACAGTGAGGTGCAGAGAGAGCAGGCAGGTATCAGCCTCCAACAGATCCCAGTAGAGCTCTGTGGGCGGCAGCAGCTGGCGAGGGATGCGAATGCTGACAGAGCGCCGGAAGCGCGGTCCCTTGTCTCCTCCCGGCTGCAGCCGCCGGGTCCCGGTTACTCATTTGTGGGCGACCAGTAGCAACAGCAACTGCACTGGTGGACTCAGTAGGATGCAGGGTAAGCTCCGGGGAGACGTGGGGAAGCATTCTGCTCCAGAGGTGCATGGTTAGAGCCGCGCTGAATGGAACCTCACGGCTGGGAAGCAGGAGAAATTTAGTCCGGGGCTGTGATCCCCGATGCAGGCCACAACCCACAGAGGCCAAAATATCTCCCCCCTCCGGCTCCGTATCCTCACACCAGGGTGCTCTGGTACACAGGGATGCAAATAGGGGCTATATGAGGTGTAGTAAGCCAGCGTGGGCAGCAAGAAACACTTTTGGGAGCAGGAGCTCAATCTTCCTGCGTCCTGCTGCTTCTCCAGTCAGGCCACGCCCATGTTTGCACTCTTTTATGCGTAATTGACATATAGGAATCAATAAATAGTGATTAGCATATAGTGAGTATTATAAATGTTAAAAATATAAATAAATAAAACAATAATAAAAAAAAAAACACTCTCCGCAGTCCTAAAGGTTTATGATATAAAGTGACATATAAGATGGTTGAAATTCTTTTGCATATTGGGGAGCTTCATGACTTTGACGGTATGAGGCCTGGGCCACTGCCATTTGGTTGATAGGTGCCTGTCGGCTCCGGACCACCTTCCCTTTTGAATCTTTGCTGTGTGTGAGGTAAGGATGGCCATCGTGGGTTAACTATCGATTGATAACCTCAATGGTGTAAAACCATCTGTACGTGAACCATTGATGGTTTTACCCATCGATGGTCACCCCTGCATTACAGTACAATGAAATGCAGGCCAATCAGAACCTGGGGGCGTGGCTTCATGGGTGTCAGGGGCAGTGGTAAGCTCCGTGCACCTTTGAGGAGAAAAATAATAATAATTCGGTAGCACTGAACCATCGATGGCGGGAAACCATCTAGTTCTTCCCCATGAGTCAGGGTTTGTGGAGCATACACATGACAGCGCAATGCAGGACATACAGATGGGGAGGGGGCGGATAGCACAATGCAGGACACACAGATGGGGAGGGGACGGACAGCACAATGCAGGACATACAGATGGGGATTGGGGAGGGGGTGGACAGCACAATGCAGAACATGTCGGTGGGGGGTTGCACAATACAGGATGGGGAGGGGGCATGCAGCACAATGCAGGAAAGAGTTAGGGAGGGAGTGGGCAACACAATGCAGGACATATCAGAGTAGAAGACAGGATGGGACCAATAACCTAGTTTATGTCTATATATAATATATACATCCTCAACATCACTAATCACACCCCTGCACCATTGTTCACACGGGTATGGGTCGTTGGGTCGACACAGCTTAGGTCGACAGTCATTAGGTCGACCAGTATTTGTCGACATGCATTAGGTTGACAGGGTCACTAGGTTGACAGGGTCATTAGGTCGACAGGTCAAAAGGACGACATGATTTTTTAAAACTTTTTTGGGTGTTGTTTTCTTTGTAAAGTGACCGGGAACCCCAATTAGTGCACCGTGTCCCCACGCATGGCTCGCTTTCGGGCAAGGTCCCTCGCACCACTACCACTGCGCTCAGCACAGGTTACCGTTCCCAATTGTAGTCCACGTGGATCGTAAAGTATGAAAAAGTTCAAAAATTTTAAAGAATGTGAAAAACTCATGTCGACCTTTTGAACTGTCGACCTTTTCAACTGTTGACACTGCGGCCTGCGAAAATTAGGACAGTTGGGAGGTATGCAATTGTCACTCACTGCTGAATTCACAATAGCAAACAACCAGCCCGCCCCCTGCCCTATGTGCTGCTGCTGATTGGCTGACCAGAGTGTCTTTCAGTCTGTGAGCCACCACCTCCAGCAGCAGCAGCAGCAATGCACACACAGAAGCCCAGTCAGTGACAGTGTGTGTTTTGTATCAGTATTTTAAATTGTTATTGAATAGATACAAGGAGAAAGTGAGGCGGCTGCACAAAGCAGCGACAGCACCACAGTGTAAAAAATAAATAAATGGAAAATTGAGAAAAACATCGGGGGAGAAATCTAGCGATGGTGAGGAAACATCGGATCCTCAACATTGCAGGGTTAAACATCCACCATTGGAACCACATATTCGATGGTTCCGATGAAACGTCAAATGTTTCCCATCCCTAGTGAGGAGGAGACGGCGGCAGCGGCACATGAGTGACTGGTCAGAGCTGCTGCTGGGCGGGCGCTGTGTAAGATGGCGCTGCGAGCGGTCAGGAGCGTGTGCAGTGCCGCCCGCCTCGTACCCTGGAGCGGCTGCTGCTCCGTCAGATCCCTGAGCTACTCCTCCCGCCTCCTCTCCGGTGAGTGCTGACACCCGAGCGCCCGTCTGCGTGTCGTGTCATTGTGTGTGTGAGCTGCTGGGGACTCCGGTCATTGCAGGGAGCAGGTCACAGACTCGCAGCGCCGACTCCTGCTGCTGCTCCCGTGCATTCTTATGCAACTGCTGCTCCTGTGCATTCTTATGCAACTCCTATCCAGCAACTCCTGCTGCGGCTCCTGTACATTGCTATGCAGCTCCCAACTCCTATCCAGCAACTCCTGCTGCGGCTCCTGTACATTGCTATGCAGCTCCCAACTCCTATCCAGCAACTCCTGCTGCGGCTCCTGTACATTGCTATGCAGCTCCCAACTCCTATCCAGCAACTCCTGCTGCGGCTCCTGTACATTGCTATGCAGCTCCCAACTCCTATCCAACAACTCCTGCTGCGGCTCCTGTACATTGCTATGCAGCTCCCAACTCCTATCCAGCAACTCCTGCTGCGGCTCCTGTACATTGCTATGCAGCTCCCAACTCCTATCCAACAACTCCTGCTGCGGCTCCTGTACATTGCTATGCAGCTCCCAACTCCTATCCAACAACTCCTGCTGCGGCTCCTGTACATTGCTATGCAGCTCCCAACTCCTATCCAGCAACTCCTGCTGCGGCTCCTGTACATTGCTATGCAGCTCCCAACTCCTATCCAGCAACTCCTGCTGCTGCTCCTGTGCATTCATATGCAGCTCCCAACTCCTATCCAACAACTCCTGCTGCGGCTCCTGTACATTGCTATGCAGCTCCCAACTCCTATCCAACAACTCCTGCTGCGGCTCCTGTACATTGCTATGCAGCTCCCAACTCCTATCCAGCAACTCCTGCTGCTGCTCCTGTACATTGCTATGCAGCTCCCAACTCCTATCCAACAACTCCTGCTGCGGCTCCTGTACATTGCTATGCAGCTCCCAACTCCTATCCAGCAACTCCTGCTGCTGCTCCTGTGCATTCATATGCAGCTCCCAACTCCTATCCAACAACTCCTGCTGCGGCTCCTGTACATTGCTATGCAGCTCCCAACTCCTATCCAACAACTCCTGCTGCGGCTCCTGTACATTGCTATGCAGCTCCCAACTCCTATCCAGCAACTCCTGCTGCTGCTCCTGTGCATTCATATGCAGCTCCCAACTCCTATCCAACAACTCCTGCTGCGGCTCCTGTACATTGCTATGCAGCTCCCAACTCCTATCCAACAACTCCTGCTGCGGCTCCTGTACATTGCTATGCAGCTCCCAACTCCTATCCAGCAACTCCTGCTGCTGCTCCTGTACATTGCTATGCAGCTCCCAACTCCTATCCAACAACTCCTGCTGCGGCTCCTGTACATTGCTATGCAGCTCCCAACTCCTATCCAGCAACTCCTGCTGCTGCTCCTGTGCATTCATATGCAGCTCCCAACTCCTATCCAACAACTCCTGCTGCGGCTCCTGTACATTGCTATGCAGCTCCCAACTCCTATCCAACAACTCCTGCTGCGGCTCCTGTACATTGCTATGCAGCTCCCAACTCCTATCCAGCAACTCCTGCTGCTGCTCCTGTACATTGCTATGCAGCTCCCAACTCCTATCCAGCAACTCCTGCTGCGGCTCCTGTACATTGCTATGCAGCTCCCAACTCCTATCCAGCAACTCCTGCTGCGGCTCCTGTACATTGCTATGCAGCTCCCAACTCCTATCCAGCAACTCCTGCTGCTGCTCCTGTGCATTGCTATGCAGCTCCCAACTCCTATCCAGCAACTCCTGCTGCGGCTCCTGTACATTGCTATGCAGCTCCCAACTCCTATCCAGCAACTCCTGCTGCGGCTCCTGTGCATTCATATGCAGCTCCCAACTCCTATCCAACAACTCCTGCTGCGGCTCCTGTACATTGCTATGCAGCTCCCAACTCCTATCCAACAACTCCTGCTGCGGCTCCTGTACATTGCTATGCAGCTCCCAACTCCTATCCAGCAACTCCTGCTGCTGCTCCTGTACATTGCTATGCAGCTCCCAACTCCTATCCAACAACTCCTGCTGCGGCTCCTGTACATTGCTATGCAGCTCCCAACTCCTATCCAGCAACTCCTGCTGCTGCTCCTGTGCATTCATATGCAGCTCCCAACTCCTATCCAACAACTCCTGCTGCGGCTCCTGTACATTGCTATGCAGCTCCCAACTCCTATCCAACAACTCCTGCTGCGGCTCCTGTACATTGCTATGCAGCTCCCAACTCCTATCCAGCAACTCCTGCTGCTGCTCCTGTGCATTCATATGCAGCTCCCAACTCCTATCCAACAACTCCTGCTGCGGCTCCTGTACATTGCTATGCAGCTCCCAACTCCTATCCAACAACTCCTGCTGCGGCTCCTGTACATTGCTATGCAGCTCCCAACTCCTATCCAGCAACTCCTGCTGCTGCTCCTGTACATTGCTATGCAGCTCCCAACTCCTATCCAACAACTCCTGCTGCGGCTCCTGTGCATTCATATGCAGCTCCCAACTCCTATCCAACAACTCCTGCTGCGGCTCCTGTACATTGCTATGCAGCTCCCAACTCCTATCCAGCAACTCCTGCTGCTGCTCCTGTACATTGCTATGCAGCTCCCAACTCCTATCCAGCAACTCCTGCTGCTGCTCCTGTGCATTCATATGCAGCTCCCAACTCCTATCCAACAACTCCTGCTGCGGCTCCTGTACATTGCTATGCAGCTCCCAACTCCTATCCAACAACTCCTGCTGCGGCTCCTGTACATTGCTATGCAGCTCCCAACTCCTATCCAGCAACTCCTGCTGCGGCTCCTGTACATTGCTATGCAGCTCCCAACTCCTATCCAGCAACTTCTGCTGCTGCTCCTGTGCATTCCTATGCAACTCCCAACTCCTATCCAACAACTCCTGCTGCGGCTCCTGTACATTGCTATGCAGCTCCCAACTCCTATCCAGCAACTTCTGCTGCTGCTCCTGTGCATTCCTATGCAACTCCCAACTCCTATCCAACAACTCCTGCTGCGGCTCCTGTACATTGCTATGCAGCTCCCAACTCCTATCCAACAACTCCTGCTGCGGCTCCTGTACATTGCTATGCAGCTCCCAACTCCTATCCAGCAACTCCTGCTGCTGCTCCTGTACATTGCTATGCAGCTCCCCACTCCCACCCAGCAACTTCTGCTGCTGCTCCTGTGCATTCCTATGCAACTCCCAACTGCTATCCAGCAACTCTTGCGCAGCTCCCCACTCCCACCCAGCAAGTCCCGCGCAGCTCCCCACTCCCACCCAGCAACTCCTGCTGCTGCTCCTGTACATTGCTATGCAGCTCCCAACTCCTATCCAACAACTCCTGCTGCGGCTCCTGTACATTGCTATGCAGCTCCCAACTCCTATCCAGCAACTCCTGCTGCTGCTCCTGTGCATTCATATGCAGCTCCCAACTCCTATCCAACAACTCCTGCTGCGGCTCCTGTACATTGCTATGCAGCTCCCAACTCCTATCCAACAACTCCTGCTGCGGCTCCTGTACATTGCTATGCAGCTCCCAACTCCTATCCAGCAACTCCTGCTGCTGCTCCTGTGCATTCATATGCAGCTCCCAACTCCTATCCAACAACTCCTGCTGCGGCTCCTGTACATTGCTATGCAGCTCCCAACTCCTATCCAACAACTCCTGCTGCGGCTCCTGTACATTGCTATGCAGCTCCCAACTCCTATCCAGCAACTCCTGCTGCTGCTCCTGTACATTGCTATGCAGCTCCCAACTCCTATCCAACAACTCCTGCTGCGGCTCCTGTGCATTCATATGCAGCTCCCAACTCCTATCCAACAACTCCTGCTGCGGCTCCTGTACATTGCTATGCAGCTCCCAACTCCTATCCAGCAACTCCTGCTGCTGCTCCTGTACATTGCTATGCAGCTCCCAACTCCTATCCAGCAACTCCTGCTGCTGCTCCTGTGCATTCATATGCAGCTCCCAACTCCTATCCAACAACTCCTGCTGCGGCTCCTGTACATTGCTATGCAGCTCCCAACTCCTATCCAACAACTCCTGCTGCGGCTCCTGTACATTGCTATGCAGCTCCCAACTCCTATCCAGCAACTCCTGCTGCGGCTCCTGTACATTGCTATGCAGCTCCCAACTCCTATCCAGCAACTTCTGCTGCTGCTCCTGTGCATTCCTATGCAACTCCCAACTCCTATCCAACAACTCCTGCTGCGGCTCCTGTACATTGCTATGCAGCTCCCAACTCCTATCCAGCAACTTCTGCTGCTGCTCCTGTGCATTCCTATGCAACTCCCAACTCCTATCCAACAACTCCTGCTGCGGCTCCTGTACATTGCTATGCAGCTCCCAACTCCTATCCAACAACTCCTGCTGCGGCTCCTGTACATTGCTATGCAGCTCCCAACTCCTATCCAGCAACTCCTGCTGCTGCTCCTGTACATTGCTATGCAGCTCCCCACTCCCACCCAGCAACTTCTGCTGCTGCTCCTGTGCATTCCTATGCAACTCCCAACTGCTATCCAGCAACTCTTGCGCAGCTCCCCACTCCCACCCAGCAAGTCCCGCGCAGCTCCCCACTCCCACCCAGCAACTCCTGCTGCTGCTCCTGTGCATTCCTATGCAGCTCCCACCCAGCAATTCCTGCGCAGCTCCCCACTCCCACCCAGCAACTCCTGCTGCTGCTCCTGTGCATTCATATGCAACTCCCACCCAGCAAGTCCCGCGCAGCTCCCCACTCCCACCCAGCAAGTCCCGCGCAGCTCCCCACTCCCACCCAGCAAGTCCTGTACAATTCCTGCGCAGCTCCCCACTCCCACCCAGCAAGTCCTGTACAATTCCTGCGCAGCTCCCCACTCCCACCCAGCAAGTCCCGCGCAGCTCCCCACTCCCACCCAGCAAGTCCCGCGCAGCACTCCACTCCCACCCAGCAAGTCCTGTACAATTCCTGCGCAGCTCCCCACTCCCACCCAGCAAGTCCTGTACAATTCCTGTGCAAAACTGTACAACACGTTGTTATTCCAGTGCAAGCAGGTGTCGTGTCCCATAGCTTACTATCAGAATGTCACAGAAACAGCTACGAGTATGCCAGACCTGTACAGTGTCTGTATATTCCAGGTTGCTCAGTGCAGAGCCACCAGGGGAATACTGCTCAGTGCAGAGCCACCAGGGGAATACTGCTCAGTGCAGAGCCACCAAGGGAATACTGCTCAGTGCAGAGCCACCAAGGGAATACTGCTCAGTGCAGAGCCACCAAGGGAATACTGCTCAGTGCAGAGCCACCAGGGCATTAAGAAGCATGCTTAGTGCAGACCTACTAATGCCAAGAAGGGAAAATAGGGGTGTGCTGGTCAGTGTGGACCCACCAGAGGCAGTGTGGGGTGTGCTGGTCAGTGTGGACCCACCGGAGGCAGTGTGGGGTGTGCTGGTCAGTGCGGACCCACCGGAGGCAGTGTGGGGTGTGCTGGTCAGTGTGGACCCACCGGAGGCAGTGTGGGGTGTGCTGGTCAGTGCGGACCCACCGGAGGCAGTGTGGGGTGTGCTGGTCAGTGTGGACCCACCGGAGGCAGTGTGGGGTGTGCTGGTCAGTGCGGACCCACCGGAGGCAGTGTGGGGTGTGCTGGTCAGTGCGGACCCACCGGAGGCAGTGTGGGGTGTGCTGGTCAGTGCGGACCCACCGGAGGCAGTGTGGGGTGTGCTGGTCAGTGCGGACCCACCGGAGGCAGTGTGGGGTGTGCTGGTCAGTGTGGACCCACCGGAGGCAGTGTGGGGTGTGCTGGTCAGTGCAGACACACCAGAGGCAGTGTGGGGTGTGCTGGTCAGTGCGGACCCACCGGAGGCAGTGTGGGGTGTGCTGGTCAGTGCAGACCCACCATGGGCATGCTGCATATGTATGTGTAGTTTGCTATCTCTTGTCACCTAAACAAATGCCAAACATTCACCGAATCCAGTTTGAGGATCAAAGTCCAGCTTTAAAACAAGTCTGATGTCTCTCTGCTGTGTATCGTATTTTTGTTCTGTGTCTGTGTTATATACCACAAATAAAATGTTTCAGCACTTGTTGCTTTAACTGCGTGTGTTTTCTGCACATGCATTGCTATCTGTATACCCAGCTGCGTACACTGATGGCTGAATACCATTGTACAGACATGGACCCGGATTCAGAGCTGTGCGCAGTTGCATTCTCCATTGCAATTCCTATCTCAGTGTAAGTGACACAATATGCAAATTGCCAGAGCAAAATGATTAACGCACCTTTTTATCTGTAAAATGTGCCAGAGGATCTACGCACACTCCAACATCGATGATGTATCGGCCAACGTTGACTCCGCGAGTAATGTCTGAGTTGCCCAGATTCAGCCGTCTAAACTTCTCTGACAATGGATTGAATTCCCCCCCTAAGGGTTTCCGAGACTTCGCGCATGCGCAGTAACAAATCCTCGGCCAAATGCGTACCGATCGACACGGTGTACAACTATATATCGGGCATGTGTGTCAAGTCAACCCATATTGCAGGTTTGTGATAGAGCAGTGTTTTTCAACCGCTGCGCCGCGGCACACTAATGTGCCGCCAGCGGTTGTCAGGTGTGCTGCAGTCCGCCGCCCACCAGAGATGTCCTACATAGTGCTCCGGCGCCCGCCGACAGTGCTCCGCTGCCGCCCACCGCCTGTCAGATTCTTGGATCCAATTGCTGTCGGGCTCGGCCAGTGTATTCAGCTCTTCTGCCCGTCCCGTGACCTTAAGTGACGTGCTGTGACACATAGGTCACGCACGCCACGTCACATGCCCGGCCGCCTGCTAGTGTGAGCTGCTGCCTGCGGACTGCTCTGCTGTCTGCTCATCCTGCCCAGAATAAACAGGACTGCAGGTTGGCATTATTGTGGGGGCAGTGTGTACAATTTGGGATCCGGTCTGAAGATCGACAATGTTTAGGTCGACCACTATAGGTCGACAGTCACTAGGTCGACATGGATGGAAGGTCGACAGGGTTTCTAGGTCGACATGTGCTAGGTCGACAGGTCTAAAGGTCGACATGAGTTTTTCAAATTTTTTCTCTAACGTCCTAAGTGGATGCTGGGGACTCCGTCAGGACCATGGGGAATAGCGGCTCCGCAGGAGACAGGGCACAAAAGTAAAAGCTTTAGGATCAGGTGGTGTGCACTGGCTCCTCCCCCCATGACCCTCCTCCAAGCCCCAGTTAGATTTTTGTGCCCGGCCGAGAAGGGTGCAATCTAGGTGGCTCTCCTAAAGAGCTGCTTAGAGTAAAAGTTTTTTGTTAGGTTTTTTATTTTCAGTGAGTCCTGCTGGCAACAGGCTCACTGCTACGAGGGACTTAGGGGAGAGAAGTGAACTCACCTGCGTGCAGGATGGATTGGCTTCTTAGGCTACTGGACACCATTAGCTCCAGAGGGAGTCGGAACACAGGTCTCACCCTGGGGTTCGTCCCGGAGCCGCGCCGCCGACCCCCTTGCAGATGCCAAAAAGTGAAGAGGTCCAGAAACCGGCGGCAGAAGACTCTTCAGTCTTCATAAGGTAGCGCACAGCACTGCAGCTGTGCGCCATTGTTGTCAGCACACTTCATAGCAGCGGTCACTGAGGGTGCAGGGCGCTGGGGGGGGGCGCCCTGGGCAGCAATGATAGTACCTTATTCTGGCTAAAAATACATCACATATAGCCCCTGGGGGCTATATGGATGTATTTAACCCCTGCCAGGTCTCAGAAAAACGGGAGAAGAAGCCCGCCGAAAAGGGGGCGGGGCCTATTCTCCTCAGCACACAGCGCCATTTTCCCTCACAGAAATGCTGGTGGGAAGGCTCCCAGGCTCTCCCCTGCACTGCACTACAGAAACAGGGTTAAAACAGAGAGGGGGGGCACTTATTTGGCGATATGTATATATATATATATATATATATATATATATATATATATATATATATATATATATATATATATATTAAAATGCTATAAGGGAAAAACACTTATATAAAGGTTGTCCCTGTATAATTATAGCGTTTTTGGTGTGTGCTGGCAAACTCTCCCTCTGTCTCCCCAAAGGGCTAGTGGGGTCCTGTCCTCTATCAGAGCATTCCCTGTGTGTGTGCTGTGTGTCGGTACGTGTGTGTCGACATGTATGAGGACGATGTTGGTGAGGAGGCGGAGCAATTGCCTGAAATGGTGATGTCACTCTCTAGGGAGTCGACACCGGAATGGATGGCTTATTTAAGGAATTACGTGATAATGTCAACACGCTGCAAGGTCGGTTGACGACATGAGACGGCCGGCAAACAAATTAGTACCTGTCCAGGCGTCTCAAACACCGTCAGGGGCTGTAAAACGCTCATTTACCTCAGTCGGTCGACACAGACACGGACACTGACTCCAGTGTCGACGGTGAAGAAACAAACGTATTTTCCTTTAGGGCCACACGTTACAGGTTAAGGGCAATGAAGGAGGTGTTACATATTTCTGATACTACAAGTACCACAAAGAAGGGTATTATGTGGGGTGTGAAAAAACTACCTGTAGTTTTTCCTGAATCAGATAAATTAATTGAAGTGTGTGATGATGAGTGGGTTTCCCCCGATAGAAAATAGCGGTATACCCTTTCCCACCAGAAACACCCTTTAGGGTGGATAAGGCGCTCACACGCTTATCAAAACAAGTGGCGGTACCGTCTCCAGATAGGGCCGCCCTCAAGGAGCCAGCTGAGAGGCTGGAAAATATCCTAAAAAGGTATATACACACATACTGGTGTTATACTGCGACCAGCGATCGCCTCAACCTGGATGTGCAGCGCTGGGGTGGCTTGGTCGGATTCCCTGACTGAAAATATTGATACCCTTGACAGGGACAGTCTTTTATTGACTATAGAGCATTTAAAGGATGCATTTCTATATATGCGAGATGCACAGAGGGATATTTGCACTCTGGCATCAAGAGTAAGTGCGATGTCCATGTCTGCCAGAAGATGTTTATGGACACGACAGTGGTCAGGTGATGCAGATTCCAAACGGAAGTATTGCCGTATAAAGGGGAGGAGTTATTTGGGGTCGGTCCATCGGACCTGGTGGCCACGGCAACAGCTGGAAAATCCACCTTTTTTACCCCAAGTCACATCTCAGCAGAAAAAGACACCGTCTTTTCAGCCTCAGTCCTTTCGTCCCCATAAGGGCAAGCGGGCAAAAGGCCAGTCATATCTGCCCAGGGATAGAGGAAAGGGAAGAAGACTGCAGCAGGCAGCCCATTCCCAGGAACAGAGCCATCCACCGCTTCTACTAAGTCCTCAGCATGACGCTGGGGCCGTACAAGCGGACTCAGGTGCGGTGGGGGGTCGTCTCAAGAGTTTCAGCGCGTAGTGGGCTCACTCGCAAGTGGACCCCTGGATCCTACAAGTAGTATCCCAGGGGTACAGATTGGAAATTCGAGACGTCTCCCCCTCGCAGGCTCCTGATGTCTGTTTTACCAACGTCTTCCTCCGACAGGGAGGCAGTATTGGAAACAATTCACAAGCTGTATTCCCAGCAGGTGATAATCAAAGTACCCCTCCTACAACAAGGAAAGGGGTATTATTCCACACTATATTGTGGTACTGAAGCCGGACGGCTCGGTGAGACCTATTCTAAATGGATAATCTTTGAACACTTACATACAAAGGTTCAAATCAAGATGGAGTCACTCAGAGCAGTGATAGCGAACCAATAGGGTGTCCCTGGACATCAAGGTTGCTTACCTCCATGTCCCAAATTGCCCTTCTCACCAAGGGTACCTCAGGTTCGTGGTACGGAACTGTCACTATCAGTTTCAGACGCTGCCGTTTGGATTGTCCACGGCACCCCGGGTCTTTACCAAAGTAATGGCCGAAATGATGATTCTTCTTCAAAGAAAAGGCGTCTTAATTATCCCTTACTTGGACGATCTCCTGATAAGGGCAAGGTCCAGAGAACAGTTGGAAGTCGGAGTAGCACTATCTCAAGTAGTTCTACGACAGCACGGGTGGATTTTAAATATCCAAAATCGCAGCCGTTTCCGACGACACGTCTGCTGTTCCTAGGGATGGTTCTGGACACAGTCCAGAAAAAGGTGTTTCTCCCGGAGGAGAAAGCCAGGGAGTTATCCGAGCTAGTCAGGAACCTCCTAAAACCAGGAAAAGTGTCAATGCATCATTGCACAAGAGTCCTGGGAAAAATGGTGGCTTATTACGAAGCGATTCCATTCGGCAGATTCCACGCAAGAACTTTTCAGTGGGATCTGCTGGACAAATGGTCCGGATCGCATCTTCAGATGCATCAGCGGATAACCCTATCTCCAAGGACAAGGGTGTCTCTCCTGTTGTGGTTACAGAGTGCTCATCTTCTAGAGGGCCGCAGATTCGGCATTCAGGATTGGATGCTGGTGACCACGGAGGCCAGCCTGAGAGGCTGGGGAGCAGTCACACAAGGAAAAAATTTCCAGGGAGTGTGATCAAGTCTGGAGACTTTTCTCCACATAAATATACTGGAGCTAAGGGCAATTTACAATGCTCTAAGCTTAGCAAGGCCTCTGCTTCAAGGTCAGCCGGTATTGATCCAGTGGGACAACAACACGGCAGTCGCCCACGTAAACAGACAGGGCGGCACAAGAAGCAGGAGGGCAATGGCAGAAACTGCAAGGATTTTTCGCTGGGCGGAAAATCATGTGATAGCACTGTCAGCAGTGTTCATTCCGGGAGTGGACAACTGGGAAGCAGACTTCCTCAGCACAACCTCCACCCGGGAGAGTGGGGACTTCATCGGGAAGTCTTCCACATGATTGTGAACCGTTGGGAAAGACCAAAGGTGGACATGATGGCGTCCCGCCTGAACAAAAAACTGGACAAGTATTGCGCCAGGTCAAAAGACCCTCAGGCAATAGCTGTGGACGTGCTGGTAACACCGTGGGTGTACCAGTCGGTGTATGTCTTACCTCCTCTGCTTCTCATACCCAAGGTATTGAGAATTATAAGACGTAGAGGAGTAAGAACTATACTCGTGGCTCCGGATTGGCCAAGAAGGACTTGGTACCCGGAACTTCAAGAGATGCTCACAGAGGACTCATGGCCTCTGCCGCTAAGAAGGGACTTGCTTCAGCAAGTACCATGTCTGTTCCAAGACTTACCGCGGCTGCGTTTGACGGCATGGCGGTTGAACGCCGGATCCTAAGGGAAAAAGGCATTCCGGAAGAGGTCATTCCTACCCTGGTCAAAGCCAGGAAGGAGGTGACCGCACAACATTATCACCACATGTGGCGAAAATATGTTGCGTGGTGTGAGGCCAGGAAGGCCCCACGAAGAAATTTCAACTCGGTCGTTTCCTGCATTTCCTGCAAACAGGAGTGTCTATGGGCCTCAAATTGGGGTCCATTAAGGTTCAAATTTCGGCCCTGTCGATTTTCTTCCAGAAAGAATTGGCTTCAGTTCCTGAAGTCCAGAAGTTTGTCAAGGGAGTACTGCATATACAACCCCCTTTTGTGCCTCCAGTGGCACTGTGGGATCTCAACGTAGTTCTGGGATTCCTCAAATCACATTGGTTTAAACCGCTCAAATCTGTGGATTTGAAATATTTCACAGGGAAAGTGACCATGCGGTTGGCCCTGGCCTCGGCCAGGCGAGTGTCAGAATTGGCGGCGTTTGTCTCACAAAAGCCCATATCTGATTGTCCATTCGGACAGGGCAGAGCTGCGGACTCGTCCCCAGTTTCTCCCTAAGGTGGTGTCAGTGTTTCACCTGAACCAGCTTATTGTGGTACCTGCGGCTACTAGGGACTTGGAGGACTCTAAGTTGCTAGATGTTGTCAGGGCCCTGAAAATATAGTTTCCAGGACGACTGGAGTCAGGAAAACTGACTTGCTGTTATCCTGTATGCACCCAACAAACTGGGTGCTCTTGCTTCTAAGCAGACGATTGCTAGTTGGATGTGTAGTACAATTCAGCTTGCACATTCTGTGGCAGGCCTGCCACAGCCAAAATATGTAAATGCCCATTTCACAAGGAAGGTGGGCTCATCTTGGGCGGCTGCCCGAGGGCTCTCGGCTTTACAACTTTGCCGAGCTGATACTTGGTCAGGGGCACACCCTGACTGAGGAGGACCTGGAGTTCTCTCATTCGGTGCTGCAGAGTCATCCGCACTCTCCCGCCCGTTTGGGAGCTTTGGTATAATCCCCATGGTCCTGACGGAGTCCCCAGCATCCACTTAGGACGTTAGAGAAAATAAGAATTTACTTACCGATAATTATATTTCTCGTAGTCCGTAGTGGATGCTGGGCGCCCATCCCAAGTGCGGATTGTCTGCAATACTTGTACATAGTTATTGTTACAAAAATCGGGTTATTATTGTTGTGAGCCATCTTTTCAGAGGCTCCGCTGTTATCATGCTGTTAACTGGGTTCAGATCACAGGTTGTACAGTGTGATTGGTGTGGCTGGTATGAGTCTTACCCGGGATTAAAAATCCTTCCTTATTGTGTACGCTCGTCCGGGCACAGTATCCTAACTGAGGCTTGGAGGAGGGTCATGGGGGGAGGAGCCAGTGCACACCACCTGATCCTAAAGCTTTTACTTTTGTGCCCTGTCTCCTGCGGAGCCGCTATTCCCCATGGTCCTGACGGAGTCCCCAGCATCCACTACGGACTACGAGAAATAGAATTATCGGTAAGTAAATTCTTATTTTTTTTTTTTTTTTTTTTTTTCATACTTAACGATCCACGTGGACTACGATTGGAACGGTAAAGTGTGCCGAGCGAAGCGGTAGCGGAGCGAAGGCACCATGCCCGAAGCATGGCGAGCGAAGCGGTGCACTAATTTGGGATCCCGGTGACTCTACGAAGAAAACACCAAAAAAAAAAAATCCTCATGTCGACCTTTAGACCTGTCGACCTTCCATCCATGTCGACCTAGTGACTGTCGACCTATAGTGGTCGACCTAAACATTGTCGACCTAGACACTGTCGATTTGATGAACCACACCCATTTTTGGGGGCACATCATGGCTTCATAAAATGACAAAAGAAAGATGCGTGACCTTTTACCTCTTGTGAGACTGCAGGCGCAGAGTTTTACAATTGCAAGGGATAATGGGGGTCATTCAGAGTTGATCGCTCGCTAGCAGTTTTTAGCAGCCGTGCAAACGCTATGCCGCCTCCCACTGGGAGTGTATTGTAGTTTAGCAGAAGTGCAAACGAAGGGATCGGAGAGCGGCTACAAAATAATTTTGTGCAGTTTCAGAGTAGCTTCAGACCATTCAGTTCCTGATTTGACGTCACAAACACGCCCTGCGTTTTTCTGAACACTCCCTGAAAACGGTCAGTTGACAGCCAGAAACGCCCTCTTCCTGTCAATCACTCTGTGGCTGCCTGTGCGACTGAAAAGCATCGCTAGACCCTGTGTAAAACTACATAGTTCGTTGTAATAGTACGCCGCACGTGTGTGCCATTTTTTTTTTTTCCTCATCGCTGCACAGCGAACAACTCGGAATGACCACCAATATTACATTACTTATTGCAGATACCAGACATAGGGCGTGACATACAATGACTTATTGCCAGTCTTCACGGTTCCTTAATGCTGGTGTTCGGCAAGCACCGCTGACATCGGATGTGGATCACGTTTGACACGTGGTGGTAACAGACACTCGCGGTCAGAGGAAGGTCAGCAGAATACATTCCGTTGACCCCTATGCATCCGCTCGCAGTGTGTGAGTAAATAGCATTCAGCACCCACTCAACATAAAAGCACAAGTGGATCTGATGATAGTGTAACCTAATATGTTCCGTCACCTCCATGCTTAATAGAATTTTTTTTTTAATGCTAATAAAAGCAAATATTTTCCATGAGTAGCATCATGGTGACTTTTAGATGTTATTCTGGGCACACAGTAGGCCGATATATCGTTCGTCGGCTGTACGCATGGTATATCACATAGTGCATATTGCTGACACGTACACATGGCATCTTTCACTGACCTATCGCATTTGCTTGCGTGTACAGAGGAGCAACAAACCAAACCATGGCCCTCATTCCGAGTTGTTCGCTCGGTAAAAATCTTCGCATCGCAGCGATTTTCCGCTTAATGCGCATGCGCAATGTCCGCACTGCGACTGTGTCAAGTAAATTTGCTATGCACTTAGGAATTTTACTCACGGCATTTTCATCGTTCTGGCGATCGTAATGTGATTGACAGGAAATGGGTGTTACTGGGCGGAAACAGGCCGTTTTATGGGAGTGTGGGAAAAAACGCTACCGTTTCCGGAAAAACCGCAGGAGTGTCTGGGCGAACGCTGGGTGTGTTTGTGACGTCAAACCAGGAACGACAAGCACTGAACTGATCGCAGATACCGAGTAAGTCTGGAGCTACTCAGAAACTGCTACGAGGTGTGTAATCGCAATATTGCGAATACATCGGTCGCAATTTTAAGATGCTAAGATTCACTCCCAGTAGGCGGCGGCTTAGCATGAGCAAATCTGCTAAAATCCGCTTGCGAGCGAACAACTCGGAATGACCTCCCATAAACGTTTCTTATTGAGAGAATATGAAATGAAGTAAATTGTGCTTATGTCATCCCCAGGGTGATATGTGGTGAGGACCAGGGTTCACTTCTGTTTCTCCACATAGTTTATGATTGGAGGCCACTAGCACTGGTTTCGCCTATTGCATGGACCACCAACCCAGGGCACCTCTGCAAGGCACTAAGGGGTCTATTCATGAAACTGTGGAGAAGTGAGCCTGTAGAGAAGAGCCAATCAGCACTGAAGTAACATTTATAATTTGCATACTATAAAATTATACAGAGAAGCTGATTGGTCGCCATGGGCAACTTCTCCAGTGGCTCACTTCTCCACTCTTTCCACTGCTTCATGAATAATTCCCCCCCCCCCCCTCCTCCCCCCAAGTCTGGGAACCACTGATCTAGCTTATACCCCTTTCAGACTGCCACCTATGAACACGGGTTATTGGCTCATGAGCGCTTAAAACACGTGTTCAGGTGCGGTCTTGGGTTGAAATACCGGGTCGAGCGGTAGTTCAACCCTGGTCGCGAGCAGGGTTGGACTCGTGTCCAACCCGGCTCACTGTGTGGTGTGAACGGGAGCCGGGTCGACGCGAGCCGTTTCCCGTTCACTGTGTGTGGGTACGGGCGGCACTTGGAGATCACGTGATCTCCAAGCTCTGCCCCTGCCGCGTCACCACTGACGTCACAAACCTGGGAACTTCCGTGCGCGACCCGACACAGGCGGTCTGTGAGGGATATTGTTTCCTTATACATGAATGAAATCAGGTTTTCTCTATCGTCCTTGTGGATGCTGGGGTTCCTGAAAGGACCATGGGGAATAGCGGCTCCGCAGGAGACAGGGCACAAAAAGTAAAGCTTTCCGATCAGGTGGTGTGCACTGGCTCCTCCCCCTATGACCCTCCTCCAGACTCCAGTTAGATTTTTGTGCCCGGCCGAGAAGGGTGCAATCTAGGTGGCTCTCCTAAAGAGCTGCTTAGAGAAAGTTTAGCTTAGGTTTTTTATTTTACAGTGAGTCCTGCTGGCAACAGGATCACTGCAACGAGGGACTTAGGGGAGAAGGAGTGAACTCACCTGCGTGCAGGATGGATTGGCTTCTTGGCTACTGGACATCAGCTCCAGAGGGACGATCACAGGTACAGCCTGGATGGTCACCGGAGCCGCGCCGCCGGCCCCCTTGCAGATGCTGAAGTAAGAAGAGGTCCAGAATCGGCGGCTGAAGACTCCTGCAGTCTTCTAAAGGTAGCGCACAGCACTGCAGCTGTGCGCCATTTTCCTCTCAGCACACTTCACACGGCAGTCACTGAGGGTGCAGGGCGCTGGGAGGGGGGCGCCCTGGGAGGCAAATGAAAACCTTTTTTGGCGAAAAATACCTCACATATAGCCCCCAGAGGCTATATGGAGATATTTAACCCCTGCCAAGATTCACTAAATAGCGGGAGACGAGCCCGCCGAAAAAGGGGCGGGGCCTATCTCCTCAGCACACAGCGCCATTTTCTCTCACAGAAAGCCTGGAGAGAAGGCTCCCAGGCTCTCCCCTGCACTGCACTACAGAAACAGGGTTAAAACAGAGAGGGGGGGCACTGATTTTGGCGATATTGAGATATATATAAAGATGCTATAAGGGAAAACACTTATATAAGGTTGTCCCTATATAATTATAGCGTTTTGGTGTGTGCTGGCAAACTCTCCCTCTGTCTCCCCAAAGGGCTAGTGTGGGTCCTGTCCTCTGTCAGAGCATTCCCGGTGTGTGTGCTGTGTGTCGGTACGTGTGTGTCGACATGTATGAGGACGATGTTGGTGAGGAGGCGGAGAAATTGCCTGTAATGGTGATGTCACTCTCTAGGGAGTCGACACCGGAATGGATGGCTTATTTAGGGAATTACGTGAGAATGTCAACACGCTGCAAGGTCGGTTGACGACGTGAGATGGCCGACAAACTATTAGTACCGGTCCAGGCGTCTCAGAAACACCGTCAGGGGCGTTAAAAACGCCCATTTACCTCAGTCGGTCGACACAGACACGGACACTGAATCCAGTGTCGACGGTGAATAAACAAACGTATTTCTCATTAGGGCCACACGTTAAGGGCAATGAAGGAGGTGTTGCATATTTCTGATACTACAAGTACCACAAAAAAGGGTATTATGTGGGAGTGAAAAAACTACCGGTAGTTTTTCCTGAATCAGATAAAATAAAATGAAGTGTGTGATGATGCGTGGGGTTACCCCGATAGCAAATATTGGCGTTCTACCCTTTCCCGCCAGAAATTAGGGCGCGTTGGGAAACACCCCTTAGGGTGATAAGGCGCTCACACGCTTATCAAGTGGCGTTACCGTCTCCAGATACGGCCGCCCTCAAGGAGCCAGCTGATAGGAAGCTGGAAAGATATCCTAAAAAGTATATACACACATACGGTGGTTATACTGCGACCAGCGATCGCCATCAGCCTGGAGATGCAGTGCTGGGTTGGCTTGGTCGGATTCCCTGACTGAAAATATTTTATTCATATAGAGCATTTAATAGGATGCATTCTATATATATGTACGTGAGATGCACAGAGGGATATTTGCTCTCTGGCATCAAGATAAGTACGTTGTCCATATCACCCAGAAGATGTCATGGACACGACAGTGGTCAGGTGATACAGATCCCATACGGCACATGGAAGTATTGCCGTATAAAGGGAAGGAGTTAGTTGGGGTCGGTCCATCGGACCTGGGGACCACGGCAACAGCTGGGATATCCAACCTTTTTACCCCAAGTTACATCTCAGCTGAAAAAGACACCGTCTTTTCAGCCTCAATCCTTCCTTTCCCATGAGGGCATGCAGGCAAAAGGCCAGTCATATCTGCCCAGACATAGAGGTAAGGGAAGTAGACTGCAGCAGGCAGCCCCTTCCCAGGAAAAGAAGCCCTCCACCGCGTCTGCCAAGTCCTCAGCATGACGCTGGGGCCATGCAAGCGGACTCAAGGTGGGGGGGTAGTCTCAAGAGTCTCAGCGCGCAGTGGGATCACTCGCAGGTTGACCCCTAGATAGTACAAGTATTATCCCAGGGGTACAGATTGGAGAGTCGAGACATCTTCTCCTCGCAGGTTTCTGAAGTCTGCTTTACCAACGGCTCCCTCCGACAGGGAGGCAGCATTGGAAACAATTCACAAGCTGTATATCCAGCAGGTGATAATCAAAGTACCCCTCCTACAACAAGGAAAAGGGTATTATTTTTCCACACTATATTGTGGTACTGACGCCAGACGGCTTGGTGAGACATAGTCTAAACTGAAATCTTTGAACACTTACATAAAAGGTTCAAATCGAGATGGAGTCACTCAGAGCAGTGATAGCGAACCGGAAAAAAGGGGACTATATGGGGTCCCTGGACATCAAGGATTACCTCCATGTCCAAATTTGCCCTTCTCAACAAGGGTACCTCTGGTTCGTGGTACAGAACTGTCAATATCAGTTTCAGACGATGCCGTTTGAATTATCCACGGCACCCCGGGCCTTTTACCAAGGTAATGGCCGAAAAGATGTTTCTTCAAAGAAAAAAGGCATCTAAATTATCCCTTACTTGGACGATATCCTGAAAAGGGCAAGTTCCAGAGAACAGTTGGAGGTCGGAAGAGCACTATCTAAAGTAGTTCTACGACAGCACGACTGGATTCTAAATATTCCAAGAATCGCAGCTGTTTTCCGACGATACGTCTGCTGTTCCTAGGAATGATTCTGGGCATAGTCCAGAAAAAGGTGTTCCTCCGGGAGGAAAAAGCCAAGGAGTTATTCGACCTAGTCAGAAACCTCCTAAAACCAGGCCAAGTATCAGTGCATCAATGCACAGGAGTCCTGGGAAAAATGGTGGCTTCTTACGAAGCGATTCCATTCGGCAGATCTCAGGGGATTTGCTGGACGAATGGTCCGGATCGCATTTTCAGATGCATCAGCGGATAATCCTGTCTCCAAGGACAAGGGTGTCTCTTCTGTGGGGGCTGCAGAGTGCTCATCTTTTAGAGGGCAGCACACTCAGCATTCAGGACTGTGTTCTGGGGACCACGGATACCAGCCTGAGAGGCTGGGGAGTAGTCACACAGGGAAAAAATTTCCAAGGAAGTGTGGTCAAGTCTGGAGACTTCTCTCCACATGAATATACTGGAGCTAAGGGCAATTTACAATGCTCTGAGCCTAGGAAGACTCCTGCTTCAAAGTCAACCGGTGCTGATCCAGTAGGACATCATCATGGCGGTCGCCCACGTTATCAGACGGGGCGACACAAGAAGCAGGAGGGCAATGACAGCAAGGATTCTTCGCTGGGCGGAAAATCATGTGATAACACTGTCAGCAGTGTTCATTCCGGGAGTGGGCAACTGGGAAGATTTCCTCAGCATAAATGAATTCCACCCGGAAAAGTGGAAACTTAATCTGGAAGTTTCCACAGGATTGTAAACCGTTGGGAAAGACCAAAGGTGGTTATGATGGCGTCCCACCTGAAGCGCCAGGTCAAGAGACACTCAGGCAATAGCTGGGACGCTCTGGTAACACCGTCGGTGTACCAGTCGGTGTATGTGTTCCATCCTCTGCTTTTCATACCCAATGTATTGAAAATGATAGGAAGGAGAGGAGTAAGAACTATACTCGTGGCTCCGGTTTGGCCAAGAAGGACTTGGTTCCCGGAACTTAAAGAGATACTAAGAAGGGTCTTGATTCGGCAAGAACCGTGTCTGTTCCGGGACTTACCGCAGCTGCGTTGACGCCAAGGCGGGTGAACGCCGGATCCTAAGGGAAAGAGGCATTCCGGAAGAGGTCATCCCTACCCTGGTCAGAGCCAGGAAGGAGGTGACCGCACAACATTATCACCACTTAGGTGAAAATATGTGCCAGGGTGTGAGTCCAGGAAGGCTCCACGGAAGAATTTCAACTAGGTTAATTTCTACATTTCCTGCAAACAGGAGTGTCTATGGGTCTCAAATTGGGTCCATTAAGGTTCAAATTTCGGCCTGTTGATTTTCTTCCAGAAAGAAATTGGCTTCAGTTCCTGAAGTCCAGAAGTTGTTAAGGGAGTACTGCATATACAGCCCCTTTGATGTCTCCAGTGGCACTGGGCGATCTCAACGTAGTTTTGGGATTCCTAAAAAATCACATTGGTTTAAACAACTCAAATCTGTGGATTTGATATATCTCACATGGAAAATGACCATGCTGTTGGTCCTGGCCTCGGCCAGGCGAGTGTCAGAATTGGCGGCTTTATCTCACAAAGCCATATCTGATTGTCCATTCGGACAGAGCAAAGCTGCGGACTCGTCCCCAGTTTCTCCTTAAGGTGGTGTCAGCGTTTCACCTGAACCAGCTTATTTGTGGTACCTGCGGCTACTAGGGACTTGGAGGACTCCAAGTTGCTGGATGTTATCAGGGCCCTGAAAATATAGTTTCCAGGTTGGCTGGAGTCAGGAAATCTGACTTGCTGTTTATCCTGTATGCACCCAACAATGCTGGGTGCTTCTGCTTCTAAGCAGTCGATTGCTCGTGGGATTGGTAGCACAATTCAACTTGCACATTCTGTGGCAGGCCTGCCACAGTCTAAATCTGTTAAGGCCCATTCCACAAGGAAGGTGGGCTCATCTTGGGCGGCTGCCCGAGGGGTCTCGGCATTACAACTTTGCCGAGCAGCTACGTGGTCGGGGGAGAACACGTTTGTAAAATTCTACAAATTTGATACCCTGGCAAAAGAGGACCTGGAGTTCTCTCATTCGGTGCTGCAGAGTCATCCGCACTCTCCCGCCCGTTTGGGAGCTTTGGTATAATCCCCATGGTCCTTTCAGGAACCCCAGCATCCACAAGGACGATAGAGAAAATAAGAATTTACTTACCGATAATTCTATTTCTCGGAGTCCGTAGTGGATGCTGGGCGCCCATCCCAAGTGCGGATTATCTGCAATACTTGTACATAGTTATTGCTAACTAAATCGGGTTATTGTTGTTGTGAGCCATCTTTTCAGAGGCTCCGCTGTTATCATACTGTTAACTGGGTTCAGATCACAGGTTGTACAGTGTGATTGGTGTGGCTGGTATGAGTCTTACCCGGGATTCAAAATTCCTCCCTTATTGTGTACGCTCGTCCGGGCACAGTACCTAACTGGAGTCTGGAGGAGGGTCATAGGGGGAGGAGCCAGTGCACACCACCTGATCGGAAAGCTTTACTTTTTGTGCCCTGTCTCCTGCGGAGCCGCTATTCCCCATGGTCCTTTCAGGAACCCCAGCATCCACTACGGACTCCGAGAAATAGAATTATCGGTAAGTAAATTCTTATTTTTTTTCTTAAGATGCAGATTTTCATTTCATTACTTGCAATCCTAATGGGATTAAGGGGGTCATTCTGACCCGTTCGCTCACTGCTTTTTGTCGCAGCCGAGCGAACGGGTCCCTACTGTGCATGCCAGACAGCCGAAGGCCGTAGCAGTGCTGCGATCGCCTCTGCCTGATTGACAGACAGAGGGGGGCGGAACGGCGGCTTTTGGCCGCCGTTTCGTGAGTGCAGTCCGGCCAACGCAGGCGTGGCCGGACCGAACGGGGGGCGGGCTGCAGCGGCTGCCGCTGCGGGCCGGGGAGCGATGAGTAGCTCCCGGCCAGCACGCTAAAGCTGCGCTGGTCGGGAGCTACTCTTGAAGTGCAAAGGCATCGCCGCTGTGCGATGCCTTTGCACTTCTGCGGGGGGGGTGGCCGCACTGACATGCGGGGCAAACTAGCCCTGTGCTGGGCGTCCCTCCGCATGTCAGTGTGAATGATCGCAGCTGTGCTAAATTTAGCACAGCTACGATCAACTCGAAATGACCCCCTGAGTGAAGTACACTTTGCATCCTGAATCTATGACAAATGGTTTTTATACCATTGCACTCTGTATATAACTGTCCACCTTACAATCAAATGTCTAATGCAATTTCAATGTTTCTCTTTAATAAACAATAAGAAATGTAAGAAGCAAAAAGTGATACAATGGGTTTTCTCACCTATAGGGTCCTGCCTGTACAGTTGCTGTTTCGCCTATGAGTACATTCAGTGTTAATCGTATTTATTTTTGTTAATGTTTTACGCCGGTACTTTCCAGTTCATACGAACCTCGTCCGGAGCTAATTGTCTACTCAGTCGGGATCAGGGATTGTGGAGATTAATTTTGCTACAGTTGTTTTGCAGGAGATGCCATTGCAAGCTGTGCAGGGTGCAATCCTTACCATCATACACCATTCCATATGTACTAATCGTACTCGGTAGTATTGTACTCTAATCAGTAAAGAGAATATGGCAGTACGGATGGTGTAGTGGTCAGCATTACTACCTCGCATCACTGAGGTCATGGGTTAGATTCCCACCACAGTCCTATCTGTGTGGAGTTTGTATATTCTCCCCGTACTTGCGTTGGTTTCCTCTGGGTACTCCGGTTTCCTACCACAATTGAAATATATACTGGTAGGTTAATTGGCTCCCAACAAAATTAACCCTGTGCACGTGATAGGGAATATAGATTGTAAGCTCCACTGGGGCAGGGACTGATGTGAATGAGCAAAATATTCTCTGTAAAGCACTGCGGTATATGTGTGCGCTATATAATTAACTGGTAACAAATACATTTCTATTTATCTTCATTTTAGTGCAGAAAAGAATGTTGTAGTCTCGAGCTTGATGTACAATGTATAATAGGGCACAGACTGATCTGTAATCTATATCTTCCCTATTAATGATGACGGGCGGATAGCTGGCTGTGATTGTGGGTGTGGTATTGAAAGTCGACAGTAACTAGGTCGACCACTATTGGTCGACATGTTCTAGGTCGACAGGGTCTTAAGGTCGACATGTTCTAGGTCGACAGGGTCTTAAGGTCGACATGTTCTAGGTCGACAGGTCAAAAGGTCGACATGAGTTTTTAATGTTATTTTGGTGTCGTTTTCTTCGTAGAGTGACTGGGAACGCCAATTAGTGCACCGCGGCCCCTCGCATGGCTCGCTTCGCTCGCCGTGCTTCGGGCATGGTGCCTTCGCTCCGCTACCGCTTCGCTCGGCACAGATTACCGTTCCAGTCGTAGTCCACGTGGATCGTTAAGTATGAAAAGGTTCAAAAAAAGAAAAAAATTGTGAAAAACTCATGTCGACCTAAAGACCATGCCGACCTAGTTATTGTCGACCAATAGTGGTCGACCTAGACATTGTCGACCTAGTTACTGTCGACTTTCAATCCGGATCCCGTGATTGTCTAGGTCTAATAAGTCCGTCAGCTCTGGTGGTTCCTGTGAGCTTCTTCAGCCAGCCATGTATACAGCAAGTTTAGAATGTGCTGTAATTACTCTGCAGCCTGTGATCTGGTTTAAGCCAGTGGTTTCTTGCCAGTCACTCAGCATATATAGGTTATAAAAGACTCTGCAAAACAAAATGTGCTTCTAACATGAGATATGATGTGTGCTTACAGGAGGATTTCTGTGATGGAGATTTCATATACGGTAGCTTGCAAATACAAAACCAAAGTACACGTGCATTATGTATTTATTCATTTTAAATGTTGATCTTTTATACGAAGAGGTATATGGGTTACAGTTTGACCCGTCAGTCATTACTTACCATTGCTAATGGTGCGTCTTGAATGGTTGCTCAATGTAGAAGTCAGCTATGTTGTAGGAGTTACTGCCACCATCAGACTACGTCTGGGGAGTGGAGTGGGGTGTAGCTGCTGCAGCACCTCTTTGCTGATCATGGGGGGGACCTTCTGACCACTCTACCTGTGGATCAGGACTGCAGTGTAGCAGAGCATTGAACAGGTTGCTGGGTTCCACGCAAGACAAGTGGGTGATGGATTAGATTGTCAGCTTTCATCTGTTGGTCACAGGAACACAAAATCGGGCCACTCGTTTGGGGGAGGCGTTGTACATGGGTCTGCATACATAGGCTTACCACTTAATCCCTTTAAACCGGGATACTAATGAATTACACAGGTTCTGTGGCTGGCTGACTTCATGCCTGCATTTCACCTGGTTTTAATCAGCCCCAGATCCTGTGTAATCCATGTGTCCCTGTTTAAAGGGATAGTATGGTAAGCCTACCTATACACCTATCTTCAAATCACCACATAGCATTGTTCAGCTACAGGCTTAAGGGCCGTATTCACAGCACGATTTGGGAAGAGATGTGTGCTGAGTGAGGGGGGGGGGGGGGGGCATTGCGCATGCGCAGTCAGTGACAGCCGTGCACAGGGGACATTTCCAGCGGAGGGTTCCTGTGGAACCCTGTCGGAACTACATCCCGCGATATGTATTCCCGATATTGATACATTGGACTGGCTGCTGGCGGAAATGGAGGGATCGCAGCAGGCATTTGGGGGATACCTAGTATTTGCGTTTAGCCCCCGAAAACAAGTGTTTTCAGGGAAACAGCCACAAATACTTTTTGATAAATAGGCCCCTTAGTGACTAAGAAGCTCTGTGTGTCCGCCACACAAGATCCGCATCTTAACTGCATCACTAATGCCGCTGCAGTGCAATTTGTGGGTATGCCGGACATGGCGCTGCGTGCAGCTGCTGTATGCGACAATCTGCTCTTTTATACTAATTCAATATAAATCCTAAGTGCCTAGAACACTAGTGAGTGACTCTGGATACAGCTATGATGCAAATAAGACTCTAAATCCAGGACATAGGGGGTCATTCCGAGTTGATCGTAGCTGTGCTACGTTTAGCACGGCTATGATCATTCACACTGACATGCGGGGGGACGCCCAGCACAGGGCTAGTCCGCCCCGCATGTCAGTGCTGCCCCCCCCCCCCCCCCTGCACAAATACAAAAGCATCGCACAGAGGCGATGCCTTTGTATTTGAGGATTAACTCCCGGCCAGCGCAGCTTCTGCGGCTGACCGGGAGTTGCTGGCCTCGACCCGACCCCTCCCCCCCCCCCCAACAGTCTGGCCACGACTGCGTTGGCCGGACCGCTCCCCCTTAACGCCGCCGTTCAGCCCCCTCCCGCCTAGCGACCGCCTCTATCTCAGAGGCGATCGCTAGGTAACGAAAGCTGCCATGCGCTGGCGCATGCGCAGTTCCGACCCGATCACTGCACTGCGAGAAAATGCAGCGAGCGATCGGGTCTGAATGACCCCCACAGTACAGACGCCCAGGTACCGCTGCCTGTGGAAGAGTGTCTAATCCGCGCCATAATGCACAAAATACATAGGTGTATGAGGGCACAAATGTATGTTTTGTGGCACATTAGATTTAACCATTATAACTAATGAAAGTACTTTGGTACTGCTCCCCTCCAAGCTGAATCTGGATGCCAGGGTGTAGGACCCAGAAATCTGTGCAGCAGTCCAGTGCTGAGATACAGATCAGAGTGTGCTAAAAGCACCAGAGTTGAGAGCAAGACCTGAGGCAGGAAAGAGGAGCTACATGGGTTATGACGGGTGTAGGGTGCTAGTATGTACTCTAGAATCTGCTCCTTTGCTGCTTCCTCTGATGCACAAATAGGGAATTGTTCTGTAGTATCCTAAATATGGCTGGTTCCCTTCCTACTCTCCTGCAGTGTTCATGTGAATCCTGCGCACAACTGCTGTAGGTTTCCCAGCACAGTCTTTAATCCCATTGGCAGGATAGGCAATCCAAACACTGGTGAGACCCTCTGCACCATCAAGGAGAGGGATTTTTTTTAGAGATTGGATCGATACTCCTAGGGCACGATTCAATTTGAAGACAGTTGAATAGCGCCAGGAATTAGCTCCCGGGGCTATTCAATACAGCGCAGTAGTAGGTCGGAGAATGCCCGTTCTCTCGGACTAAGGTTGTTTTGACGGGAGAACCGGCATTCTCCAACTTAAGTGCCTGGCGCGCCGCTATTTCCGCCGTGCTAAGGGCAGAAATCAGCATTGCGCCGACATTTTTTGTCAGAATTCTTCTCGCACCCCTCCGGGGGTGCAAGAAGAAATCCCGTCGTTGGGTGTCACAGGGAGCTTATTCCCGCGCTATTCAGCTGTCTTTGAATTGTGCCCTTAGAGATCAATTATCCCTATGCCATGTCCTTTTTTTCCCGCTTTCATGGCAGTTCTGGGTTATGCAAACAGAAGTGCGATGTGTGCCTCAAAAATATTACTTTACTCATAAGGACGTGGAAAAGAAAGTTTCTCTGATGTCCTAGTGGATGCTGGGACTCCGTAAGGACCATGGGGAATAGCGGCTCCGCAGGAGACAGGGCACAAGAATAAAAGCTTTAGGATCAGGTGGTGTGCACTGGCTCCTCCCCCTATGACCCTCCTCCAAGCCTCAGTTAGATTTTTGTGCCCGAACGAGAAGGGTGCAGGCTAGGTGGCTCTCCTGAGCTGCTTAGAATAAAAGTATATTTTAGGTTTTTTATTTTCAGTGAGTCCTGCTGGCAACAGGCTCACTGCATCGTGGGACTAAGGGGAGAAGAAACGGACTCACCTGCGTGCAGAGTGGATCGGGTTTCTTAGGCTACTGGACATTAGCTCCAGAGGGACGATCACAGGTTCAGCCTGGATGGGTCCCGGAGCCGCGCCGCCGGCCCCCTTACAGAGCCAGAAGAGCGAAGAGGTCCGGTGAAATCGGCGGCAGAAGACGATCCTGTCTTCAGACTAAGGTAGCGCACAGCACCGCAGCTGTGCGCCATTGCTCTCAGCACACTTCACACTCCGGTCACTGAGGGTGCAGGGCGCTGGGGGGGAGCGCCCTGAGACGCAATATAACATGATATACCTTAGATTGGCTAAAGAATACATCACATATAGCTCTGGGGCTATATGGATGTATTTTAACCCCTGCCATTTTTTACAGAAAAAGCGGGAGATAAGGACGTCGTGAAGGGGCGGAGCCTATCTCCTCAGCACACAAGCGCCATTTTCCCTCACAGCTCCGCTGGAAGGACGGCTCCCTGACTCTCCCCTGCAGACTTGCTACTGAATCAGGGTAAAAAAGAGAAGGGGGGGCACTATTGGCAGCTAAAAACTATATAAACAGCAGCTATAAGGGATTAACACTTATATAAGGTTATCCCTGTATATATATATAGCGCTTGGTGTGTGCTGGCAGACTCTCCCTCTGTCTCTCCAAAGGGCTTGTGGGGTCCTGTCCTCTATCAGAGCATTCCCGGTGTGTGTGCTGTGTGTCGGTACGTGTGTGTCGACATGTATGAGGAGGAAAATGATGTGGAGGCGGAGCAATTGCCTGGGTTAGTGATGTCACCCCCTAGGGAGTCGACACCTGACTGGATGATCGTATTTAAAGAATTAAGTGATAATGTCAGCACTTTGCAAAGAACGGTTGATGACATGAGACAGCCGGCAAATCAATTAGTGCCTGTCCAGGCGTCTCAGACACCGTCAGGGGCCCTAAAACGCCCGTTACCTCAGTGGGTCGACACAGATCCAGACACAGATACTGAGTCTAGTGTCGACGGTGAGGAGACCAACGTAATGTCCAGTAGGGCCACACGTTACATGATCACGGCAATGAAGGAAGCATTGAACATTTCTGACACTACAAGTACCACAAAGAAGGGTATTATGTGGGGTGTGAAAAAACTACCAATAGTTTTCCCTGAGTCAGATGAGTTAAATGAGGTGTGTGATAAAGCGTGGGTTTCCCCCGACAAAAAACTGCTAATTTCTAAAAAATTATTGGCACTATATCCTTTCCCGTTAGAGGTTAGGACACGTTGGGAAACACCCCCTAGGGTAGATAAGGCGCTCACACGTTTATCTAAACAAGTAGCGTTACCGTCTCCTGATACGGCCACCCTCAAAGAACCAGCAGATAGAAGGCTGGAAAATATTCTTAAAAGTATATACACACATACTGGTGTTATACTGCGACCAGCAATCGCTTCAGCCTGGATGTGCAGTGCTGGCGTCGCGTGGTCAGATTCCCTGACTGAAAATATTGATACCCTGGATAGGGACAATATACTGTTAACTATAGAGCATTTGAAGGATGCATTACTACATATGCGTGATGCACAGAGGGATATTTGCACCCTGGCATCAAGAGTAAGTGCTATGTCCATTTCTGCCAGAAGAGCGTTATGGACGCGACAGTGGTCAGGCGATGCGGATTCCAAACGACATATGGAAGTATTGCCGTATAAAGGGGAGGAGTTATTTGGGGCTGGTCTATCGGACCTGGTGGCCACGGCAACGGCTGGAAAATCCACCTTTTTACCCCAGGTCACTTCACATCAGCAGAAAAAGACACCGTCTTTTCAAACTCAGTCCTTTCGTTCCCATAAGTACAAGCGAGCTAAAGGCCATTCCTTCCTGCCCCGGGGCAGAGGAAGGGGAAAAAGACTGCACCATGCAGCCGCTTCCCAGGAGCAGAAGCCCTCCCCTGCTTCTGCCAAGTCTTCAGCATGACGCTGGGGCTTTACAAGCAGACTCAGACATGGTGGGGGCCCGTCTCAAGAATTTCAACGCGCAGTGGGCTCACTCGCAAGTGGACCCCTGGATTCTACAGGTGGTATCGCAGGGGTACAAACTGGAATTCGAGGCGTTTCCCCCTCGCCGGTTCCTGAAGTCTGCTCTACCAAAGTCTCCCTCCGACAGGGAGGCAGTTTTGGAAGCCATTCACAAGCTGTATTCCCAGCAGGTGATAATCAAGGTACCCCTCCTACAACAGGGAAAGGGGTATTATTCCACGCTGTTTGTGGTACCGAAGCCGGACGGCTCGGTGAGACCAATTTTAAATCTAAAATCACTGAACACTTACATAAAGAGGTTCAAATTCAAGATGGAATCACTCAGAGCGGTGATAGCAAACCTGGAAGAAGGTGACTATATGGTGTCTCTGGACATCAAGGATGCTTATCTCCGCGTCCCAATCTACCCGTCTCACCAAGGGTACCTCAGGTTTGTAGTACAAAACTGTCATTATCAGTTTCAGACGCTGCCGTTTGGGTTGTCCACGGCACCTCGGGTCTTTACCAAGGTAATGGCCGAAATGATGATTCTTCTTCGAATAAAAGGCATCTTAATTATCCCTTACTTGGACGATCTCCTGATAAGGGCAAGGTCCAGGGAACAGTTAGAAATCTGAGTAGCACTATCTCAGGTAGTGTTACGTCAGCACGGGTGGATCCTAAATATTCCAAAATCGCAGCTGATTCCGACGACACGTCTACTGTTCCTAGGAATGATTCTGGACACAGTCCAGAAAAAGGTGTTTCTCCCGGAGGAGAAGGCCAGGGAGTTATCCGAGCTAGTCAGGAACCTCCTAAAACCAGGCCAGGTGTCAGTGCATCAGTGCACGAGGGTCCTGGGAAAAATGGTGGCTTCTTACGAAGCGATTCCATTCGGAAGATTCCATGCAAGAACGTTTCAGTGGGATCTACTGGACAAATGGTCCGGATCGCATCTTCAGATGCATCAGCGGATAACCCTGTCGACAAGGACAAGGGTGTCTCTTCTGTGGTGGCTGCAGAGTGCTCATCTACTAGAGGGCCGCAGATTTGGCATTCAGGATTGGGTCCTGGTGACCACGGACGCCAGCCTGAGAGGCTGGGGGGCAGTCACACAGGGAAAAAAGTTCCAGGGCTTGTGGTCAAGCATGGAAACATCTCTTCATATAAACATTCTGGAACTAAGGGCCATTTACAATGCCCTAAGTCAAGCGAAACCCCTGCTTCAGGGTCAGGCGGTATTGATCCAATCGGACAACATCACGCCAGTCGCCCACGTAAACAGACAGGGCGGCACGAGAAGCAGGAGGGCAATGGCAGAAGCTGCAAGGATTCTTCGCTGGGCGGAAAATCATGTGATAGCTCTGTCAGCAGTGTTCATTCCGGGAGTGGACAACTGGGAAGCAGACTTTCTCAGCAGACACGACCTTCACCCGGGAGAGTGGGGACTTCACCCAGAAGTCTTCCACCTGATTGTAAACCGTTGGGAAAAACCAAAGGTGGACATGATGGCGTCACGTCTAAACAAAAAACTAGACAGATATTGCGCCAGGTCAAGGGACCCTCAGGCAATAGCGGTGGACGCTCTGGTGACACCGTGGGTGTACCAGTCAGTGTATGTGTTCCCTCCTCTGCCTCTCATACCAAAAGTACTGAGAATCATAAGAAGGAGAGGAGTAAGAACGATACTCGTGGTTCCGGATTGGCCAAGAAGGACTTGGTACCCGGAACTTCAAGAGATGCTCACGGAAGACCCGTGGCCTCTACCTCTAAGAAAGGACCTGCTCCAACAGGGGCCTTGTCTGTTCCAAGACTTACCGCGGCTGCGTTTGACGGCATGGCGGTTGAACGCCAGATCCTGAAGGAAAAAGGCATTCCAGATGAAGTCATCCCTACCCTGGTCAAAGCCAGGAAGGATGTAACCGCAAAACATTATCACCGCATTGGCGAAAATATGTTGCGTGGTGTGAGGCCAAGAAGGCCCCTACAGAGGAATTTCAACTGGGTCGTTTCCTCCATTTCCTGCAAACAGGACTGAGTGTCTATGGGCCTAAAATTGGGGTCCATTAAGGTTCAAATTTCGGCCCTGTCGATTTTCTTCCAGAAAGAACTGGCTTCAGTACCTGAAGTTCAGACATTTGTAAAAGGGGTACTGCATATACAACCTCCTTTTGTGCCTCCAGTGGCACCTTGGGATCTCAATGTTGTTTTGAGGTTCCTTAAGTCACATTGGTTTGAACCACTCACCACTGTGGACTTAAAATATCTCACATGGAAGGTGACGATGCTGTTAGCCCTGGCTTCAGCCAGGCGTGTGTCAGAATTGGCGGCTTTATCATATAAAAGCCCTTACTTAATTTTTCATTCTGACAGGGCAGAATTGAGGACTCGTCCTCAATTTCTCCCTAAGGTGGTTTCTGCCTTTCACATGAACCAACCTATTGTGGTGCCTGCGGCTACTAGGGACTTGGAGGACTCCAAGTTACTTGACGTTGTCAGGGCCCTGAAAATATATGTTTCCAGGACGGCGGGAGTCAGAAAGTCTGACTCGCTGTTTATCCTGTATGCACCCAACAAGCTGGGTGCTCCTGCTTCTAAGCAGACTATTGCTCGTTGGATTTGTAGTACAATTCAGCTTGCACATTCTGTGGCAGGCCTGCCACAGCCAAAATCTGTGAAAGCCCATTCCACAAGGAAAGTGGGCTCATCTTGGGCGGCTGCCCGAGGGGTCTCGGCTTTACAACTTTGCCGAGCAGCTACTTGGTCAGGGGCAAACACGTTTGCTAAATTCTACAAATTTGATACCCTGGCTGAGGAGGACCTGGAGTTCTCTCATTCGGTGCTGCAGAGTCATCCGCACTCTCCCGCCCGTTTGGGAGCTTTGGTATAATCCCCATGGTCCTTACGGAGTCCCAGCATCCACTAGGACGTCAGAGAAAATAAGATTTTACTTACCGATAAATCTATTTCTCGTAGTCCGTAGTGGATGCTGGGCGCCCATTCCAAGTGCGGATTGTCTGCAATACTTGTACATAGTTATTGTTAACTAAATCGGGTTATTGTTGTTGTGAGCCATCTTTTCAGAGGCTCCTTCGTTGTTATCATACTGTTAACTGGGTTCAGATCACAAGTTGTACGGTGTGATTGGTGTGGCTGGTATGAGTCTTACCCGGGATTCAATATCCTTCCTTATTATGTACGCTCGTCCGGGCACAGTATCCTAACTGAGGCTTGGAGGAGGGTCATAGGGGGAGGAGCCAGTGCACACCACCTGATCCTAAAGCTTTTATTCTTGTGCCCTGTCTCCTGCGGAGCCGCTATTCCCCATGGTCCTTACGGAGTCCCAGCATCCACTACGGACTACGAGAAATAGATTTATTGGTAAGTAAAATCTTATTGTTTCTGTGCTGGTCTACAAATCGCTTCTGTTTCCTGCGATTGTTTGGAACACAGGCCATTGCACATCTTATCTGCCATTATTTAATACAGGTAGAGTGTCCCTATATCCAAATATTCCGAAATACGGAATTTTTTGAGTGAGATAGTGACATCTTTGTTTTCTGATGGCACAATGTACACAAAGGGGTCGATTCAATTCACTGACAGTTGAATAGTGCCGGGAATTAGCTCCCGGCGCTATTCAATACAGCGACAAGTGACCCTCAATTGTTGTGAATTCTTCTCTCACCCCCGGGCGATTAGAGAAGAAATCTGACAAAAGTGCTGCCGCGCGGCTGATTCTGTCGGGAATCAGCGTCGGGGAGTTAAGTCGGAGAATGCCCGTTCTCCTGACAAATTAACCTGTTAAGTCCGGGAGAACGGGCCTTCGCCGACTTAACATGAGCTGAATTGAATAACAACGGGAGCTAACTCCCGGTGCTATTCAACTGTCGGTGAATTGAATCGACCCCATTCTGTTTAATACACAGTTATTAAAATTATTGTATTTAATGACCATGAGGCTGTGTGTATATGAAACATAAATGCATTTTGTGCTTAGACTTGGGTCCCATCACCATGATATCTCATTATGGTATGCAATTATTCCAAAATACTGAAAAATCCGATATCCAAATTACTTCTGGTCCCAAGCATTTTGGATAAGGGATACTCAACCTGTATCGTGTTTTGCACTCCCATAATAAAACAAATGCAACTACATAGTGAATCCACCTTTTTGATATAAGTATATTACATAAATGTATTTTTGTTTTTTAAATGGTTCGCATTTACTAATCTTTCCTGTTATTTTCAGAATCTGAGCATGTGCCCTTTATATGGTATAGTGTTTGCAGAGATATTTGTATGATGGAAATATGACATTCTAACCTTTGTTGCCTTTGTGGTGTGTTTATTACCTTTGCAGCTCGCAAGTACACAGACAAGCATGAATGGATAGCTGTTGAACATGGAATTGGGACAGTGGGAATCAGCAACTACGCCCAGGTTTGTTCGAATGTTCCCATCTGTGGTCTTTGCAATCTGCTATCTCAGCAGCGCAGCAGAATCCACCTTATCTGAATTTTTGTGGTGGACTTTGTCCATTTATTTTTCCCCGACCTGGCATTTCTTTATCAGTACAGTGTTTTTCCTACTTTAACGTGAAACTTCAGCTTGAGCAAGCTTCTGACTGTCTCCCTGAGCTCCCTGCCTGTAGGTCTTTGTTGAGATGCTAGTTTCTGATCTAATTAGAATGTACCTGCAGCGCTGATCAAGTTGGTGACAATATAATTAACAAGTACTAAGTTATGTAGAGGCAACATGTCACACCGAGGCGTTCAGAGAGCCAGGAAGACTGTAGATTGGCCTGTATGCAGTGAAGTGAGCGTCCCCCCTCCCACTCCGCACACATGTGTGGGGGGGGGGGGGGGGGGGGGAGATGTGTGCTGAGCGTGGGGGAGAGGTGTGTGCACGTGCTGACTCTAGATTGGCCTGTATGCTGTGAAGTGAGCGCCCCCCGCACACGTGTGCTGGGGGGGTGGGGGTGGAGAGGTGTGTGCTGAGCGAGGGGGAGAGGTGTGTGCGCTGGGGGGGAGGGGGAGAGGTGTGTGTGCTGAGCGTGGGGGGGGAGAGAGGTGTGTGCGCTGAGCGTGGGGAGGGGGAGAGGTGTGTGCGCGCGCTGACTCTAGATTGGCCTGTATGCAGTGAAGTGAGCGCCCCCCCCCTGCACACGTGTGCTGAGCGTGGGGGCGGGGGGGGGGGTGGAGAGGTGTGTGCTGAGCTAGGGGGAGAGGTGTGTGCGCTGGGGGGGGAGAGAGGTGTGTGTGTGTGTGTGTGCGCTGAGCGTGGGGGGGAGAGGTGTGTGCGCTGAGCGTGGGGAGGGGGAGAGGTGTGTTCGCTGAGCGGTCTGTGCTAGATCGCTCAGCACACATCTCCCCCGTGTGTCGTCGCCCCCCCTGAAAAATATTCCAAATCGTTTTAGATATCCAGGTCCTGGAGATCTATCTATATCTATCTCATTATCTCTCTAATCTAGTAAAATTCTTGCCTCTAAGCAACCAGCAAGATAAGAATTGCCCGTTAAACTGTAGGTCAAATTAGACTGAAGTTCATGCAGAGATTCAATTGCAGCACTGAGCAATGGAAGGAGCATTCAGCGCTTGTAGTACAGGCCAACTGGAAACAATTGCAAAACAAGTGATCCTTGTTATGAGATTAATCTTTCTCTATCGTCCTAAGTGGATGCTGGGGTTCCTGAAAGGACCATGGGGAATAGCGGCTCCGCAGGAGACAGGGCACAAAAAAGTAAAGCTTTTACCAGATCAGGTGGTGTGCACTGGCTCCTCCCCCCATGACCCTCCTCCAGACTCCAGTTAGATTTTGTGCCCGAACGAGAAGGGTGCAATCTAGGTGGCTCTCCTAAAGAGCTGCTTAGAGAAAGTTTAGCTTAGGTTTTTTACTTTACAGTGAGTCCTGCTGGCAACAGGATCACTGCAACGAGGGACTTAGGGGAGAAGTAGTGAACTCACCTGCGTGCAGAGTGGATTTGCTGCTTGGCTACTGGACACTAGCTCCAGAGGGACGATCACAGGTACAGCCTGGATGGTCACCGGAGCCGCGCCGCCGGCCCCCTTGCAGACGCTGAAGAGAGAAGAGGTCCAAAATCGGCGGCTGAAGACTCCTGAGTCTTCATAAAAACAGCACTGCAGCTGTGCGCCATTTTCCTCTCAGCACACTTCACACAACAGTCACTGAGGGTGCAGAGCGCTGGGGGGGGCGCTCTGAGAGGCAAATAAAAACCTTATTAGAGGCAAAAAATACCTCACATATAGCCCACAGAGGCTATATGGAGATATTTAACCCCTGCCTAACTTCAAAAATAGCGGGAGACGAGCCCGCCGAAAAAGGGGCGGGGCCTATCTCCTCAGCACACAGCGCCATTTTCTCTCACAGAAAAGCTGGAGAGAAGGCTCCCAGGCTCTCCCCTGCACTGCACTACAGAAACAGGGTTAAAACAGAGAGGGGGGGCACTGATTTTGGCGATATTGTATATATATATAAAAGATGCTATAAGGGAGAAACACTTATATAAGGTTGTCCCTATATAATTATAGCGTTTTTGGTGTGTGCTGGCAGACTCTCCCTCTGTCTCCCCAAAGGGCTAGTGGGTCCTGTCCTCTGTCAGAGCATTCCCGGTGTGTGTGCTGTGTGTCGGTACGTGTGTGTCGACATGTATGAGGACGATGTTGGTGAGGAGGCGGAGAAATTGCCTGTAATGGTGATGTCACTCTCTAGGGAGTCGACACCGGAATGGATGGCTTATTTAGAGAATTACGTGAGAATGTCAACACGCTGCAAGGTCGGTTGACGACATGAGACGGCCGACAATCTATTAGGACCGGTCCAGGCGTCTCAGAAACACCGTCAGGGGTTTTAAAAACGCCCATTTACCTCAGTCGGTCGACACAGACACAGACACGGACACTGAATACAGTGTCGACGGTGAATAAACAAACGTATTTCTCATTAGGGCCACACGTTAAGGGCAATGAAGGAGGTGTTACGTGTTTCTGATACTACAAGTACCACAAGAAAGGGTATTATGTGGGAGTGAAAAAAACTACCTGTAGTTTTTCCTGAATCAGATAAAATAAAATGAAGTGTGTGATGATGCGTAGGGTTACCCCGATAGCAAATATTGGCGTTATACCCTTTCCCGCCAGAAATTAGGGTACGTTGGGAAACACCCCTTAGGGTGATAAGGCGCTCACACGCTTATCAAGTGGCGTTACCGTCTCCAGATACGGCCGCCCTCAAGGAGCCAGCTGATAGGAAGCTGGAAAAATATCCTAAAAAGTATATACACACATACGGTGGTTATACTGCGACCAGCGATCGCCATCAGCCTGGAGATGCAGTGCTGGGTTGGCTTGGTCGGATTCCCTGACTGAAAATATTTTATTCATGTAGAGCATTTAATAGGATGCATTCTATATATATGTATGTGAGATGCACAGAGGGATATTTGCTCTCTGGCATCAAGATAAGTGCGTTGTCCATATCTCCCAGAAGATGTCAGGGACACGACAGTGGTCAGGTGATACAGATCCCATACGGCAGATGGAAGTATTGCTGTATAAAGGGAAGGAGTTATTTGGGGGTCGGTCCATCGGACCTGGGGACCACAGCAACAGCTGGGAAATCCAACCTTTTTTACCCCAAGTTACATCTCAGCTAAAAAAGACACCGTCTTTTCAGCCTCAATCTTTCCTTTCCCATGAGGGCATGCAGGCAAAAGGCCAGTCATATCTGCCCAGACATAGAGGTAAGGGAAGTAGACTGCAGCAGGCAGCCCTTTCCCAGGAAAAGAAGCCCTCCACCGCGTCTGCCAAGTCCTCAGCATGACGCTGGGGCCGTGCAAGCGGACTCAAGGTGGGGGGGTAGTCTCAAGAGTCTCAGGGCGCAGTGGGATCACTCGCAAGTTGACCCCTAGATCGTACGAGTATTATCCCAGGGGTAAAGATTGGAGAGTCGAGACATCTTCTCCTCGCAGGTTCCTGAAGTCTGCTTTACCAACGGCTCCCTCCGACAGGGAGGCAGCATTGGAAACAATTCACAAGCTGTATATCCAGCAGGTGATAATCAAAGTACCCCTCCTACGACAAGGAAAAGGGTATTATTTTTCCACACTATATTGTGGTACTGAAGCCAGACGGCTTGGTGACACATAGTCTAAATCTAAAATGTTTTGAACACTTACATAAAAGGTTCAAATCGAGATAAAGTCACTCAGAGCAGTGATAGCGAACCGGAAAAAAGGGGACTATATGGTGTCCCTGGACATCAAGGATTACCTCCATGTCCAAATTTTGTCCTTCTCATCAAGGGTACCTCTGGTTCGTGGTACAGAACTGTCAATATCAGTTTCAGACGATGCCGTTTGAATTATCCACGGCACCCCGGGCCTTTTTACCAAGGTAATGGCCGAAAAGATGTTTCTTCAAAGAAAAAAGGCATCTAAATTATCCCTTACTTGCACGACCTAAAAAGGGCAAGTTCCAGAGAACAGTTGGAGGTCGGAAGAGCACTATCTAAAGTAGTTCTTCGACGGCACGACTGGATTCTAAATATTCCAAAAATCGCAGCTGTTTTCCGACGATACGTCTGCTGTTCCTAGGGATGATTCTGGACACGGTTCAGAAAAAGGTTTTTCTTCCCGAGGAAAAAGCCAAGGAGTTATCCGACCTGTCAGGAACCTCCTAAAACCAGGAAAGGTGTCTGTACATCAATGCACAAGAGTCCTGGGAAAAATGGTGGCTTTTTACGAAGCAATTCCATTCGGCAGATTCCATGCAAGAATTTTCCAAAGGGATCTGTTGGACAAATGGTCAGGGTCGCATCCTCAGATGCACCTGCGAATAACCCTGTCGCCAAGGACAAGGGTATATCTTCTGTGGTGGTTGCAAAAGGCTCATCTATTGGAGGGCCGCAGATTCGGCATACAGGATTTGATCCTGGTGACCACGGACGCCAGCCTGAGAGGTTGGGGAGCAGTCACACAAGGAAGAAACTTCCAGGGGGTATGGACGAACCTGGAAAAGTCTCTTCACATAAACATTCTGGTACTAAGAGCAATCTAAAATGCTCTAAGCCAGGCGGAACCACTCCTGCAAGGAAAACCGGTGTTGATTCAGTCGGACAACATCACGGCGGTCGCCCATGTAAACAGACAGGGCGGCACAAGAAGCAGGAGTGCAATGGCAGAAGCTGCCAAGATTCTTCGCTGGGCGGAGAATCACGTAATAGCACTGTCAGCAGTGTTCTTCCCGGGCGTGGACAACTGGGAAGCAGACTTCCTCAGCAGACACGATATTCACCCGGGAGAGGGGGGTCTTCATCCAGAAGTCTTCCACATGCTAATAAACTGTTGGGAAAGACCAATGGTAGACATGATGGCGTCTCGCCTCAACAAGAAACTGGACAAGTATTGCGCCAGGTCAAGAGATCCACAGGCAATAGCTGTGGACGCACTGGTAACACCTTGGGTGTACAAATCAGTATATGTGTTTCCTCCTCTGCCTCTCATACCAAAGGTATTGAAGATTATACGGTGAGGAGGAGTAAGAACAATACTAGTGGCTCCGGATTGGCCAAGAAGGACTTGGTACCCGGAACTTCAAGAGTTGGTCACGGACGACCCGTGCCCTCTACTTCTGAGAAGGGACCTGCTACAACAGGGTCCCTGTCTCTTTCAAGACTTACCGCGGCTGCGTTTGACGGCATGGCGGTTGAACGCCAGATCCTAAAAGGGAAAGGCATTCCAGAAGAAGTCATTCCTACCTTGATTAAGGCAAGGAAGGAAGTCACCGCGAAACATTATCACCGCATTTGGCGAAAATATGTCGCGTGGTGCGAGGATCGGAGTGTTCCGACGGAGGAATTTCAACTGGGTCGTTTCCTACATTTCCTACAATCAGGATTGTCTATGGGTCTCAAATTGAGATCTATTAAGGTTCAAATTTCGGCCCTGTCAATATTCTTCCAAAAAGAATTGGCCTCAGTTCCTGAGGTACAGACTTTTGTTAAAGGAGTACTGCATATACAGCCTCCTGTGGTGCCTCCGGTGGCACCGTGGGATCTAAATGTAGTTTTAGATTTCCTCAAATCCCATTGGTTTGAACCATTAAAAAAGGTGGATTTTAAATATCTCACATGGAAAGTGACTATGTTACTGGCCCTGGCTTCCGCCAGGAGAGTATCTGAATTGGCGGCTTTATCTTATAAAAGCCCTTATCTAATCTTCCATTCGGATAGGGCAGAACTGAGGACTCGTCCGCATTTTCTCCCTAAGGTGGTATCAGCGTTTCACCTGAACCAACCTATTGTGGTGCCTGCGGCCACTGGCGACTTGGAGGACTCCAAGTTGTTGGACGTTGTCAGAGCCTTAAAAATATACATTTCAAGGACGGCTGAAGTCAGAAAATCTGACTCGCTGTTGATACTATATGCACCCAACAAGTTGGGTGCCCCTGCTTCTAAGCAGACGATTGCTCGTTGGATTTGTAACACAATTCAACTTGCTCATTCTGTGGCAGGCCTGCCACAGCCTAAATCTGTTAAGGCCCATTCCACAAGGAAGGTGGGCTCATCTTGGGCGGCTGCCCGAGGGGTCTCGGCATTACAATTCTGCCGAGCAGCTACGTGGTCGGGGGAAAACACGTTTGTAAAATTCTACAAATTTGATACCCTGGCAAAAGAGGACTTGGAATTCTCTCATTCGGTGCTGCAGAGTCATCCGCACTCTCCCGCCCGTTTGGGAGCTTTGGTATAATCCCCATGGTCCTTTCAGGAACCCCAGCATCCACTTAGGACGATAGAGAAAATAAGAATTTACTTACCGATAATTCTATTTCTCGGAGTCCGTAGTGGATGCTGGGCGCCCATCCCAAGTGCGGATTATCTGCAATACTGTACATAGTTATTGTTAACAAATTCGGGTTATATTGTTAAGGAGCCATCTTTAAGAGGCTCTTTCTGTTATCATACTGTTAACTGGGTTTAGATCACAAGTTGTACGGTGTGATTGGTGTGGCTGGTATGAGTCTTACCCGGGATTCAAATTGCCTCCCTTATTGTGTACGCTCGTCCGGGCACAGTACCTAACTGGAGTCTGGAGGAGGGTCATGGGGGGAGGAGCCAGTGCACACCACCTGATCTGGTAAAAGCTTTACTTTTTTGTGCCCTGTCTCCTGCGGAGCCGCTATTCCCCATGGTCCTTTCAGGAACCCCAGCATCCACTACGGACTCCGAGAAATAGAATTATCGGTAAGTAAATTCTTATTTTTAAGCATTGAGAGGCTAAACCTTGCCCATGTCGTCAGCCCTTACAGATGAAATGGGTTTTGTTGCATAAATGAATTTACTTGACTCCCCCATGCACCAAAGTAAGTGCAGTTGTCTACTCCACCTTCTGCATGCACCTAAAAGGTATTTTCTGTACGGAGTAGGATACAGTTGGTGGTACAGTGCAGCAATAGTAGCTGGAACGGTCAGCCATAGTAAGGGGCCTATTTACCATGAAACATTAGCGGCATATTCTCCACAGACACCAGTTTTTCAGGGGATACCCGCAAATAATAAGTATCACTCTAAGGGGGGTATTCAAATGTTTGAAAAGTCTGTTGGGAGTCTGTTTTTTCATGTCTATTAGATACAGACACCCAACCGACTTTTCAAACATTTGAATTCTACCCCAAGTATGAAGGGAGGAATCTCAACAGACATCCCATATCTGCTGTGGTCCCTCTATTTCCCATATCAGCCTTAGCCCTCATAGGGAATACAATGCTGTCAGATCTGCCCACATCTAATGCCATCTAAAGATGGCATTATGCTGCTGTAGCCTATGGCGCCCTATCCCTTCATGCGCTCCGGGTGGTATTGTCACATACCGCAATGTGATATTGGGTGCTAATATCACGTCCAGATCGCATTAAGGATAAATGGGCCCCTGTGTGTTTGTACAAAGAAAAATGTAAGTCTGCATTACTAGGTGTGTAACTTACCTGGCATCTTGAAGCCTGCTCCTCACTGACTGCTGGCAGTGCCTGGGGTAGGTCAAGACTAAAGGGGGATATGTACTAACCAGTGATAAAAGTGGAGAAGTTGCCCATGGCAACCAATCAGCATTGACTTAACATTTATAACTTACATACTATAAAGGTATACAGAGCAGCTGATTGGTTGCAACTTCTCTACAGGCTGACTTCTCCACTTATCACCACTTAGTACATGTCCCTCTGAAGCTTCTAAAACAGACAAGTGGAGTTGTTGCTATGGGAAACCACTTTTCATTTTTACAAGCTTTAGTAGGTCTACCCCCATGTGTGTAGGCTGTTTAATTAACCCAGATGTATTCAGTTAAACATTGAAAAACAAATATGCTAAAGTGGGATCCTCCTCACTGAGATATCAGTAGTATAATGTGATTCTGTATCTTTGGCCTATATTTCTGAGGATGGATATTATTATGCATACGTTATATTGCGCCATCAGGTGCAGTACTATACAGTCCTACTTTTATTTCGGTGCATCAATTCTTGCCCCAGTCTAGTTTATCACATGATTGCTAGCATCTAGTGTTTGGAAGTGAGTCCTGGTGATGACAGCTGAGCTTCTCTGCCTCTTCAATGCAACCTGCTGGCTCCTAGATGTGACCTGATTTCTACACGGTCTCGACCGCCTCTTCATTAGCTGGGTAGGATTGCCAGCTCGGTCAACGTAAGGCGGCCTAGCAAAAATGCAGTTCTAATAAAGCACATTGGCCCTCATTCCGAGTTGATCGCAGCAGCAAGTTTGTTAGCAGTTGGTCAAAACCATGTGCACTGCAGGGGAGGCAAATGTAACATGTGCAGAGAGAGATAGATTTGGGTGGGGTGTATTCAAATTGAAATCTAAATTGCAGTGTAAAAATAAAGCAGCCAGTATTTACCCTGCACAGAAACAATATAACCCACCCAAATCTAACTCTCTTATATCTGCCCCCCCCCCATGCAGTGCACATGGTTTTGCCCAATTGCTAACAAACTTGCTGCTGCGATCAACTCAGAATTACCCCCCATTGTCCCATGCAATCTATGCTACTGTGCAGTAAGTTCGATTTGAGCTCCTAATATGGGCCTAAGTCATACCTGAATAAACGCACGTCGTCTTTCAAATTCTTTGACATGCAAGGGGACGCCCAGCACAGGGCAAATCCGCCCGCATGCCCGATCCAGCACAGTGGCGATGCTTTTCACATGTTTCGAGTAGACCTCTGCCTGCGCAGCTTAGCTGCGAAGGCAGACAGCTACCCACCATGTTGAGGGTCGCAGCGGCTGCACATGACGCCAAGCTGCCGCCACGACCCGGCCCAGCAACACTCCGGACACGCCTCCGTTGTCCGGACTGCGGCCCTTAAACGGAGTGTCGACGCCCATAAAAAGCAAAATCGACGCCCCGTTTCCGCCCCCTTCCTCCAGGTCTTCAGGATGCAGTCTGGGACCTTGCACATGTGCGTACAGGTGTACGTGCATGCGCAGATGTGCGAAAGACGCTTTGAGCGGTTAGTGGTTTGTGTTGCAGCATCTGGTATTTTATTGCTTTCTGGCTGCACATGTCCGAGAGGTTACTCAGAGCCACAGTTACTCAGGACACACTACGCACCTGTGAAGAGCTCGTAACCCAATGTATGGCTCCAAAATGAAGATCGATCAGGTTTCTTCACTCACCAGTGGATTTGCAAAGCCCACATACTCTTACCGCCATCACAACCTGTATGCAGGCTTCATGCTTGGGCTGTATAGCCAGAAGTTGTCCCTCCTCTTAATAGTGACTTTTTTTTTTTTTTACAGGTGTCATTAGGAGATGTCGTCTACTGTACTCTTCCAGAGGTCGGCACCAAGATCAGTAAAATGGGTAGGTGCATGTCATCAGTTGTACTCGGATCTTCTGTATATGTGTATATGACAAATGTGACCTTGTAAAAAGAACTCTCGTTCCTTGAAGGCCAGCAATGTATTTATTTGTATTTTTCATTAGGCGCCACAAAGGTATTATAAGACAAAGGGAGAAGCCCAGCAGTTACATGGGTAGTGCTAGAGGAAATCAGGAGGGAAGTGGTCCTGGTCTATGATAACTTATGTACTAAAGGGAAGGGGTGAACAGCTGGAAGATAAGTAATAAGTAAGAGTTTACCTTATAGTTCCCAATTAATTGATTGGGCTCCTGCCCTCATCCAGCCATTAATGAAAACACTGCCTCTCCCCCCAATAGCATAATGTCGACGCAGCCTTTCAGTGTGCTAACCCCAGGGTTTTCTTCAAAGGGCATGTTTCCTGTGGAATTTTAATAATGTTTTGTTATCCGTGTTCACCTCAGGATCATTAATGTAGGTTGGGATAAAGCGGCCTGTAGACAACCATCGGAATGTCAGCAGCATGTTCTTTCAGGGGATGAGTGCTCTGATCTGCTGGAGGACATGGTCACAATGTAAGGAAGAGAGCAGGGAGCCACAGACTGAGCGTTAGAGGGTGGAAGCAGCAGGTTCTCCCATCAGCACAGAATAGTGTTTTCAGGCTCTTGTCATACTGATGGAAATGAGCTGTGGTCTGGACATAGACCACCTGGGGAGGAACAGACCACTGACGCCGGTGTGTGTAGATTTTGTACATTTAACCCGTCTCTTGGTATTATAAGTCTTAACCCGTCTCTTGGTAACTCAAAGTCTTAACCCGTCTCTTGGTAACTCAAATTAGATGAGTATACGGTTTGTTCCTTTACCGTTGTAAGTCAAGACAGGCGGGATGTAGTTATACCGACGGCTACATCCCGACTTTTCTAAATCTCGACAGTCTGCATGCCGACTAGCAGGGACTATTCACGCCACCCATAGAGTGGGAATAAAACCTATGTCTTCGTTGCGCTCCCCCCCTGCTGGCTTTCTGCCGGGAACCCGCGGTCGATATGCTAAACCGCCGGGATCCCCAGCGCCAGTCAGCCATACCCAACGCGGACTGTCTATAGAAGACGCTTGTATCTGACATCTCTTCCTGGCTTTTGTCAGCTCTTCCTACGTTTCTTCTCTGTCAAAGGGAAAAGTGCTTATTATAGGTTTGTAGGTACTGAAAATCTATTCGTATCCTCCGAAGATTTGTGACCTCTCCTGTGTCTGTAAATGCAAAATAAAGCACAAGTGTCCTTCTACTGTTTCACGTTCACAGCAGTAATTTTGAGGTTACTAGATCCTAATTGTCAAAAAAAGGGTCTCGAGTTATCACCAGGTCCTCAATCTGAGCTCCCTCAATCTCTGAGTGATGTGTACTCGCTTAAATATGGATAGAGGACCTTTTCATGGTGGTCAGTCTTCAGCATACCGGCCGTAAGCTTTCCAATTCGCCCCATCCACTTTGCAGGGAAACATCAGTACATCCCTTCCCTTTTGTTCTCTTGCGGCATCTAGGGTACTTGGGGACAGAAACTGTAGCCTCTCCTCTTCGGAAAGTGGCTCATGCTGCATGTAGTCTTATCCTCCAAGCCCTGAGAGACATGCGGCATGGTTTTCAGGTGCTTCAGCTGTTTGTGTGGCTACTGAATTTCTATGACGAGTTCTCTCGAGCCATAGCAAATTTCCAAGAGCCCTATTCAACTTGCAGAACCAGACAGTATATTTACCATCAGAAAAGTCATCCGGACTCCCATCTTCCAATCTCTGCTTTCTGATTGAGCCAGGGCCTCGGCCAACAACTGCCACCACCTTCTTTGTTTAATTTCTCATGGCCAACTCCTGGTTTCACATGAGATCCCTTCAGTTCCAGTAAATTACACGATAGCTTTCAAACCATTACCCTGTCATCTTCAAGCCGCTGTTACACTTAAGATTCAGATGCACATACAGTAAATTTAAGGTGGAGGAGACTTGTTGCGTTAGAACCAAGGTTTGCAGGCTTTTGTTTGCTCCCAGAGATACGTTTCCACTGTGGCTGTGAGCCAGATACAACAGAGTACTAGGTTCCGCACTAGAGGGATTAGGCTCTTTGATGTCTTTGCAGCCTGGAGTATTTATCAAACAATGGGAGAGATTCAATTTTTTATAAGGGTATTTAGCTCCTGGGCTAGGTGCACTTGCCATGACTAACCCCGAGGCTGCTGCTGTTGCGGATTTCTGCTCCCACACTCCTGAGGCTTAAGGGCTAGTCACGACCTGACCGCTTCATCGTGCTGGTCACTTACCCTGGGGGCTGCAGCTTAATGCAGCTAAAACTGGGCATTATCGTGGAATATAGTGTCCGTCGCTCCTGTTAGCTAAACCATGGCCTGAGAATCGTCCCCAATGTCCTAGAAGGGTTTATATGTCTGCCCAACAATAGCAATCCTCTAACCTTTGCAATATAATACAGACTCTAGAGTCGGCACTCTATTAAATCCATTATTCTGTGTAAGGTTTATTGTTGTATCGTTCAATAAATGTTGACTCATTTTGGAATCGATAATCCGGCACATTTTTTTGCTTGTTTGTAAAAAAAAAAAAAAAAGTTAAGTGTTCTATTGTACTTGCATTACATAAGACAAGTGTTCTGTCCTTTTGTCATAGATGAGTTTGGGACGTTAGAAAGCGTAAAAGCAGCAACTGAACTATTTTCACCCCTGACCGGAGAAGTCACTGAAATAAATGAAGCGCTGGCAGATAATCCAGGATTGGTCAACAAATCTTGCTACGATGAAGGTAAACGCCGTAATGGGCAGTTCATCGTGTGGATCCATTATGTATTAGAAGCAGTCATCTATCTCAGACTGTGGCTTGTTACAGCAACAGTTGACACTGTGTCGACCGTCGGCATGGTTTTTTTTTCTACTGTTGAAGCCCCAAACCTAACCGTAACCATAAACCTGTAATGTTGACACTCTGACTACTTATCATCTTGATTATTCCACTAAGTGTAATTGTGCAACGGTGACCTGTACCGTAGTTCTACAAAGCTTCATCCACGTCCCCTCTTTCCTGTATTACAGGGTGGTTAATAAAGGTAACGGTGGACGTTCCTTCTGAGCTGGATGAACTAATGAGTGAGGACGCCTATGAGAAATATGTAAAATCGATTGAAGACTGATCCATTGAGTCCTGCAAGACCTCTTAGTCCTGCTTAGAATGAGTAGCGGAATGCAGGAGGGCTTCACTTCGGTGGTATTTGATTACTACAGCAATAACTGTTAGCCAAGCTTCCCCTCCTTGTAGCCTACGTTGGACTGGTCAGTACTGAAGCAACGCCAAGATCCTCTGTTTAAATGTTTCGCCCTTTTTTTTTTTTTTCTTTTTTATCCTAAACTTTTACAATGAGTAAAAACATAAAACCTAATTAACATTTCGGTTACATGTGTGGTTTTGTCCAGTTGCTGCAGCAGAAAGACCAGATAGGACACCTGCCAAAGACTTGACTTCTGGTACTGGAAAGAACCATTGCGTCTTTGATAGAGATTGCATCTTCTATTAACCATGATGCGTGAAGCTCAACCCTTCATCTTCACTGCATCTGCTCACCGATACTGTGTAAAAAAAATAAAAGATGATCTGGAAAGTTGTTCCTCTTGCGTTCATTTCTCCTGAAGACAGAGGTCCAGGTGATATTCATAGGCAGTCCTAGATTGCACGGTGTGGAGGACTGCACACGTCTCATTATGGGCCTGATTTAAAGATGGCTGCAAACCCAATTTGTTTGCAGTTGAGTGACTATCGGCTGTTTGTGCATACGTCTAAGTCGCGCTCCACGTGCCGTTATGGTCTTAAGACTTATTTGCAAAATAATTGACAGTCGTTTGGAGGAGATAACGGGGAGTGGCGGCAGAAACGCAGGCATGTCTCCAACAACTTCAGGGAATTGGAGACTGCGATCTCATACACAGGCCGCAATGCCCTTAGGGCAACTCAGAACTTCCATAATCGATTGTTCTGTGACTGATACTTTCTTTGTATGCAGCTGCTGGGGTCTGCAAAGCACAGATGGGCTTTTCAATAAAAATCATTCCGGGTGCTACATTTGCATAGTCAACCACGGCCAACCAGAAGATATTGTGTGCGTGTGTGTGTGTGTGTGTGTGTGTGTGTGTGTGTGTGTGTGAGACACGGTGCATTGTAATGAAGGACGAGACGTAGTTCAATCGTTCATTACATCGAGTAGTCTGGGGTGAAGGGAAATCGCCGCGACCATCCGCACGATTGCCAGTTGTGCAGGTGTGTACCCGTCCTTAGACCAAGCATGTTGTAGGTTAGTAAAAGGCCTTCATATGCCCTGAGCAGGGCTGTAGCTTGGACGTGTGATGTGCCCACCGCTCAGGGCACCAGGTACTGTAGAGGGTACCGTTCATTGGTGTGGGGGGGTCGTCGGTTCGTGCGTGCGTGTCCCCCCCCCCCCCACACTTCACAGCCATTGCTGTGTTTTTGGTGTCTTTTCAGAGTCCCCTCTCCTTCTCTGTCCTTTTTGCTCCCCTTCATTCATTGCATTTCATAAGAGCCTTGCGCTCATTCATCCTAAAAACACTTAACTTCCAGCTCAGTTATTTTACAATTTTTAACAATAATTTGGCCCAACTAAAATGTCGCAGCTCTACACCGGTTATGTCTGTGCCTCGCTCTACTCCAGGTGCATGTGTTCTTCCTGGGCCGCCCTGTGCAGAAACAAGCGTAGCTAGGTGCGAGGCCTCCAACCATGGCTGCTATTCTGACTATATCTACTTGACCATTTTGTTCGATCGTTGTCCAACTGGCAGAAATGGAATACACGTAGATTGGCTCTACGTGATGCTTCTATATTTCCAGATGGGCTGTTAACAAAGTCCTGGTGGCTGGCTCAAAGTGGAAGGGGGATTACTAGGGGTGAAACATTTTATAATGGTCAATATGGGTGTGGTATGTTAAGTAGATTAGACATAGGTCGAGAGTGTCTAGGTCCTCCACTATTGGTCGTCAGTAAGTAGGTCGACATGGTTTCTAGGTCAACAGGGACTCTAGGTCGACATGAGAAAAGGTCGACACAAGGTTTGTTTTTTACTTTTTTGGTGTTTTCTCCGTACAGTGATTGGGAACCCCAATTTGTGCACCGCGTCCCCTCGCATGGCTCTCTTCGCTCGCCATGCTTCGGGCAAGGTGCCTCGCTCAGCTACCGCTGCACTCCGCACAGGTTACCGTTCCCAATTGTAGTCCACTTGGACCGTAAAGTAGAAGAAAGTAAAAAAAATAAAAAAAAATGTGAAACTCATGTTGACCTAGAAACCATGTCTACCTACTTACTGTCGACCAATAGTGGTCGACCTAGACATTGTCGACTTACTGTCTGCCTAAAGACCGGATCCTGGTTAATATATCATATTACTAGCATATGCTTCATTTTTAACACTAAAAATAACGTCACATAGTTATTGGGATTATAGGATGTTCTCATAGTACACAAGATGATCGAAGACCTCCGCTGTAGAAAGGGCAATACAACTTTAAAGGACCGGATACAGTTTGCCTCTCACGGATTGGGACTCTACCTAACGTGGGTGCTGCAGTAGCTTTCCTCTCTGCAAACGCTGTTTTACCATTACAGAAGCTGGAGCTGCTTAAGGACCTAAAAATTGAGAAATGTCATAAGAAAGTCCATAGAAATAGTAAATGTTGCCGTGGCTTCATTCTCCAGAGAGCAATCAGAATTTGGAAGGACAGTCTATATGCTGATGCTTAAGACAAAGTAAGCAAACAAAACTAATTAAAGGATATGGAGATGAAGAGGAAAGGAAACTAATTCCGTTGTCACGCCTCAATAGATACTATTAAGCTTTTAGATAAAGGTATAGCATTCACAGTGGTGGCTAGGAGATCCCTATGGTGCATTTATGGACCACAGATCAGCAGTCTGAAAAAAAAACGCCTACCTACACTCCCCATTACACATGTGGTTAGAAAAATGGATATCATGAACCAAAAAAATAAGATTTTACTCACCGGTAAATCTATTTCTCGTAGTCCGTAGTGGATGCTGGGAACTCCGTAAGGACCATGGGGAATAGCGGCTCCGCAGGAGACTGGGCACAACTAAAAGAAAGGTTTTAGACTACCTGGTGTGCACTGGCTCCTCCCACCATGACCCTCCTCCAAGCCTTAGTTAGGATACTGTGCCCGGAAGAGCTGACACAATAAGGAAGGATTTTAAATCCCGGGTAAGACTCATACCAGCCACACCAATCACACCGTATAACTCGTGATATTATACCCAGTTAACAGTATGAACTATAACCTGAGCCTCTCAATAGATGGCTCACAACAATAACCCTTTAGTTAGGCAATAACTATATACAAGTATTGCAGACAATCCGCACTTGGGATGAGCGCCCAGCATCCACTACGGACTACGAGAAATAGATTTACCGGTGAGTAAAATCTTATTTTCTCTGACGTCCTAGTGGATGCTGGGACTCCGTAAGGACCATGGGGATTATACCAAAGCTCCCAAACGGGTGGGAGAGTGCGGATGACTCTGCAGCACCGAATGAGAAAACTCAAGGTCCTCCTCAGCCAGGGTATCAAATTTGTATAATTTAGCAAACGTGTTTGCCCCTGACCAAGTAACAGCTCGGCAAAGTTGTAAAGCCGAGACCCCTCGGGCAGCAGCCCAAGATGAGCCGACTTTCCTCGTGGAATAAGCTTTTACTGATTTAGGATGCGGCAATCCAGCCGCAGAATGCGCCAGCTGAATTGTGCTACAAATCCAGCGAGCAATAGTCTGATTAGAAGCAGGAGCACCTAGTTTGTTGGGTGCATACAGGATAAAAAGCGAGTCAGTTTTCCTGACTCCAGCCGTCCTGAAAACATAAATTTTGAAGGCCCTGACTACGTCCAATAACTTGGAATCCTCCAAGTCCCTATTAGCCGCAGGCACTACAATAATTGGTTCAAGTGAAAAGCTGATACCACCTTAGGGAGAAACTGGGGACGAGTCCTCACTTCTGCCCTATCCATATGGAAAATCAGATAAGGGCTTTTACATGACAAAGCCGCCAATTCTGACACACGCCTGGCCGAAGCCAAGGCTTAATAACATGACCACTTTCCACGTGAGATATTTCAGATCCACAGTTTTAAGTGGCTCACACCAATGTGATTTTAGGAAACTCAACACCACGTTGAGATCCCAAGGTGCCACAGGAGGCACAAAAGGGGCTGAATATGCATCACTCCCTTTACAAATGTCTGAACTTCAGGCAGTGAAGCCAGTTCTTTCTGGAAGAAAATCGACAGCCGAAATCTGGACCTTAATGGAACCCAATTTTAGGCCCATAGTCCCTCCTGACTGTAGGAAGTGCAGAAAATGACCCAGCTGAAATTCCTCTGTTGGGGCCTTCCTGGCCTCACACCACGCAACATATTTTTGCCAAATACGGTGAGAATGGTTTGCGGTTACTTCTTTCCTGGCTTTAATCAGCGTAGGAATGACTTCCTCCAGAATTCCCTTTTCCTTTAGCATCCGGTATTTAACAACCATGCCGACAAACGCAGCCGCGGTAAGTCTTGGAACAGACAGGGCCCCTGCTGTAGCAGATCCTGTCTGAGCGGTAGAGGCCATGGGTCCTCTAATATAATTTCTTGAAGTTCTGGGTACCAAGCTCTTCTTGGCCAATCCGGAACCACGAGTATCGTTCTTACTCCTCGTCTTCTTATTATTCTCAGTACCTTTTGGTATGAGAGGCCGAGGAGGGAATACATAAACCGACTGGTACACCCACGGTGTCACTAGAGCGTCCACAGCTATTGCCAGAGGGTCCCTTGACCTGGCGCAATATCTCTCTAGTTTTTTGTTTAGGCGGGACGCCATCATGTCCACCCGTGGCCTTTCCCAACGGTTTACCATCAGTTGGAAGACTTCTGGATTAAGTCCCCACTCTCCCGGGTGTAGGTTGTGTCTGCTGAGGAAGTCTGCTTCCCAGTTGTCCACTCCCGGAATAAACACTGCTGACAGTGCTAAGACGTGATTTTCCGCCTATCGGAGAATCCTTGTGGCTTCTGCCATCGCCATCCTGCTTCTTGTGCCGCCCTGTCGGTTTACATGGGCGACTGCCGTGATGTTGTCTGATTGGATCAGTACCGGCTGGTTTTGAAGTAGGGGCCTTGCCTGACTTAGGGCATTGTAAATGGCCCTCAGTTCAAGAATATTTGTGTAGGGACGACTCCTGACTTGACCAAAGTCCTTGGAAATTTCTTCCCTGTGTGACTGCCCCCCAGCCTCGAAGGCTGGCATTCGTGGTCACCAGGACCCAGTCCTGTATGCCGAATCTGCGACCCTCTTGAAGATGAGCACTCTGCAGCTACCACAGTAGAGATAACCTTGTCTCCAAGGACCAGGGTATCAGCCGATGCATCTGAAGATGCGATCCCGACCACTTGTCCAAGAGGTCCCACTGAAAGGTTCTTGCATGGAACCTGCCGAATGGAATTGCTTCGTAGGAAGCTACCATTTTTCCCAGGACTCATGTGCAGTGATGCACCGATGCCTGTTTTGGTTTCAAGAGGTCTCTGACTAGAGATGACAGCTCCTTGGCCTTCTCCTGCGGGAGAAACACTTTTTTCTGTTCTGTGTCCAGAACCATCCCCAGGAACAGTAGGCGTGTGGTAGGAACCAGCTGTGACTTTGGAATGTTTAGAATCCATCCGTGCTGTTGTAGCACTTCCCGACCTAGTGCTACTCCGACCAACAACTGCTCCTTGGACCTCGCCTTTATAAGGAGATCGTCCAAGTACGGGATAATTAAAAACTCCCTTTTTTCGAAGGAGTATCATCATTTCTGCCATACCTTGGTAAACACCCTCGGTGCCGTGGACAGTTCAAACGGCAGTGTCTGGACCTGGTAATGGCAATCCTGTACCACAAATCTGAGGTACTCCTGGTGAGGATGGTAAATGGGGACATGCAGGTAAGCATCCTTGATGTCCAGGGATACCATATCATCCCCCTCGTCCAGGCTTGCAATAACCGCCCTGAGCGATTCCATCTTGAACTTTAATTTTTTAATGTATGTGTTCAAGGATTTCAAATTTAAAATGGGTCTCACCGAAAGTGTGGAATAGTAACCCCGTCCTTGTTGAAGTAGGGGCACCTTGACTATCACCTGCTGGGAATACAGCTTGTGAATTGCCTCTAGCACAGCCTCCCTGCCTGAGGGAGTTGTCGGCAAGGCAGATTTGAGGAAACGGGGGGGGGGGGAAGAGACATATCAAATTCCAGCTTGTACCCCTGAGATACTACTTGAAGGAACCAGGGATCCACCTGTGAGCGAGCCCACTGATCGCTGAAATTTTTTGAGGCGGCCCCCCACCGTACCTGGCTATGCCTGTGGAGCCCCCGCGTCATGCGGTGGACTCAGAGGAAGCGGGGGAAGAATTTTGAAACATGGGAACTGGCTGACTGGTGCAGCTTTTTCCTTCTTCCCTTGTCTCTGTGCAGAAAGGAAGCGCCTTTGATCCGCTTGCTTTTCTGAAGCCGAAAGGACTGTACCTGATAATACAGTGCTTTCTTAGGCTGTGAGGAAACCTGAGGTAAAATTTTTCTTCCCAGCTGTTGCTGGGGATACGAGGTCCCAGAGACCATCCCCAAACAATTCCTCACCCTTATAAGGCAGAATCTGTATGCGCCTTTTAAAATCAGAATCACCTGTCCAGTGTCGGGTCTCTAATACCCTCCTGACAGAATGGACATTACATTAATTCTGGATGCCAGCCGGCAAAATATCCCTCTGTGCATCCCTCATATATAAGACGACGTCTTTAATATGCTCTTATGTTAGCAAACTAGTATCCCTGTTTGACAGGGTCACAGACCACGCTGCAGCAGCCCTGAGTGTGTAAATACAGACTTCAGGATAGCCTCCTGCTTTTTATCAACAGGTACCTTCAAAGTGGCCGTATCCTAAGACGGCAGTGCTACCTTTTTTTGACAAACGTGTGAGCGCCTTATCCACCATAGGGGATATCTCCCAGCGTAACTTATCCTCTGGCGGGAAAGGGTACGCCATCAGTAACTTTTTAGAAATTACCAGTTTCTTATCGGGGGAACCCACGCTTTTTGACACACTTCATTCACTCATCTGATGGGGGAACAAAACACTGCCTGCTTTTTCTCCCCAAACATAAAACCCTTTTTTAGTGGTACTTGGGTTAATGTCAGAAATGTGTAACACATTTTTTTATTGCCGGGATCAAGTCACGGATGTTCCTAGTGGATTGTGTATATGTCTCAACCTCGTCGACACTGGAGTCAGACTCCGTGTCTGCCATCTGAGGGAGCAGGCGTTTTTGAGCCCCTGATGGCCTTTGAGACGCCTGGGCAGGCGCGGGCTGAAAAGCCGGCTGTCCCACAGCTGTTACGTCATCCAGCCTTTTATGTAAGGAGTTGACACGGTCGGTTAATACCTTCCACCTATCCATCCACTCTGGTGTCGGCCCCACAGCGGGCGACATCACATTTATCGGCATCTGCTCCGTCACCACATAAGCCTCATTATCAAACATGTCGACACAGCCGTACCGACACACCGCACACACACAGGGAATGCTCTGACTGAGGACAGGACCCCACAAAGCCCTTTGGGGAGACAGAGAGAGAGTATGCCAGCACACACCAGAGCGCTATATAATGTGGGGATTAACACTATAACTGAGTGAACTTTCCCCAATTGCTGCTTGTATATACAATATTGCGCCTAAATTTAGTGCCCCCCCCTCTCTTTTTAACCCTTTGAGCCTGAAAACTACATGGGGGAGCTGTCTTCCAGCTGCACTGTGAAGAGAAAATGGCGCCAGTGTGCTGAGGGAGATAGCTCCGCCCCTTTTTCGCTGACTTTTCTCCCGCTTTTTTATGGATTCTGGCAGGGGTATTTATCACATATATAGCCTCTGGGGCTATATATTGTGATTATTTTGCCAGCCAAGGTGTTTATATTGCCCTCAGGGCGCCCCCCCCAGCGCCCTGCACCCATCAGTGACCGGAGTGTGAAGTGTTTATGAGGAGCAATGGCGCACAGCTGCAGTGCTGTGCGCTACCTTGGTGAAGACTGAAGTCTTCTGCCGCCGATTTTCCGGACCTCTTCTTGCTTCTGGCTCTGTAAGGGGGACGGCGGCGCGGCTCCGGGAACGAACATCAAGGACGGGTCCTGCGGTCGATCCCTCTGGAGCTAATGGTATCCAGTAGCCTAAGAAGCCCAAGCTAGCTGCAAGCAGGTAGGTTCGCTTCTTCTCCCCTTAGTCCCTCGCTGCAGTGAGCCTGTTGCCAGCAGGTCTCACTGTAAAATAAAAACCTAAAATATACTTTCTTTCTAGGAGCTCAGGAGAGCCCCTAGTGTGCATCCAGCTCGGCCGGGCACAGAAATCTAACTGGGGCTTGGAGGAGGGTCATAGTGGGAGGAGCCAGTGCACACCAGGTAGTCTAAAAGCTTTCTTTTAGTTGTGCCCAGTCTCCTGCTGAGCCGCTATTCCCCATGGTCCTTACGGAGTTCCCAGCATCCACTAGGACGTCAAAGAAAATTAAAATCTATTATCAGATACTATTGATTATTTAAAATGATATACACATCTTCTTCAAGGTAATTAAGGTTCAAAGACCAGAATGTATCATCCTGGCAGGTAACTCAACCAAGGATCCACAATGACTTTGGACTAAGGGTGGTTGGCAGGATTTTAAGGTATGTGGAAGTTTGGCATTGTGAAATATGGGAACAACATAGTACCAGGAATACAATCAAACATTTTTTGTAAAGGTCTGGATCCAGGTAAAGTGTGTCGAGGATCAACCAACCAACTAGCTCCTGTCATCTTTCAAACACCGCGGATTGGCTGGTACTTTCTCCATGACTTAGTACAGAGACCCCCTCAATCATTATGTGAAGAGTTCCATCCTCTGATATAGAAGCAGTTGTCCTGGCCAGAGTACCACAGTATCATCGCTTCCTCAGGTTCTGTAGTGTGGGATATAATTTACAGTTTACGCTTCTACTGTTCAGGCTCTCAAAACCTCCCGGGCCTTTATACAGGGTCGGGTCGTCCTGATGGCAGTTCCAGGAACCAGGGAATTACAGTTTTGCCTTATCTGGGTGACATTCTAGTAGTAGGAACATCAGAAAACAGTGGTATGGATGGATCATTCTCATGAGTGATCACCTAAAAGATTCAGCAGCAGTTTATATGTGAAGGAATGTCTGTGTTCTTATGAATATTTTCATCTTCATCTCAAGTAGGGAAAACCTATCTAAAGATCTTTTCAGACATTGGGACAGCACCGGCCTTCATGAGCAGACGAGACACTAAGAGTAAGAACATGATGATGGAGATATCAAGAATCACATCATGGGCAGAAAGCTACCGCAAATGGGTACCGGATGATTGGTCGACCCCATATGGTCGATATGTAGTAGGTCGACAGGTTGTTGAATTTTTTAATTTTTTTTTTAAATGAACATTTACCATCCACGTGTACTACGATTGCTAATACTTTGCCTGGAGCTTGGCAAGCAAAGCGAGCGTGTGAGGGTGCACGTTTCCACTAATTTGGCTTATATGTAGTTAAAACATACAAAATGACACAAAAACCAACAACTTGTCAACTTTTTTTGTGTTGAACTTTTTACTGTGTCGATCTTTTGTACCTGTCGGTGCCAACCTATTGACCTAAAGCATGTCGACCTGTTGTCCTATTTCTGGTCGACCTAATGATTCACACACCCCTGAAATCTACCACAGCACTTCATGTAAAGGGCAATAAGGAGGCCGATGACCTCAGTTGGTATCAGATCCACCCTGGATAGAGCTGAAGGCGACAAGTTAAAATAACAAATTGTAAAAATGTTACTCTTGTCACAGAGGCTCAAAAGCAGAGACAATGGATGCCCTAACATAACGATGGACATTCATACTGGGACACGTGTTCCCTTCTGTCCCTGTTACTGCAGGGACCCTACAGAATATAAAAAATGGAAGCGGCAGAAGTAATGGCAGAGCTTGTATTTTGGGCTAGCAGATCGTGGCTTCCAGTAGGTTAAAGGTGATGCTCCTAGAACAAAAGTTTGCCTCTAGCTCTTTGGCCAGACCTTCTACATTAAAGAACAGTCCTGTGTCCAAGACCCTGATTCGGAGAAGGACGCAAGATCACACAGCGGCTGTTTGATCATATGCAAATACAGAGATGCCTCCTGCCGGCTTCTCTGATCTGCTGGCGCCTACGAAGACTCAGAATCAGGTCATCTGAGTAATCCTCGGGGTGGCCAGAAAATTCATACTCCTGCAGCCAGGGAAGCTGCATCATAGGACACAGGCTTCAGCATGCCCAGAAAATGGGGCCAACATTACCTGTCGCCACCCCCAAATGCCAGCAGCATGTCATTCTGCAACATTCGGGTACTGTGAACGAGGTTGCAGCCCAGGTCCTGCACAGATTCCTGTAAACATCGGATTTGCATACTTCTCTGAATTAGGTTCCCGATGCAAATAAGCGCTCTTTGATGGTGTGGAGATTTGCGCGATCAACAGAAGTATTACTACAAGCTAGAAGAAAAACTCTTCCATAACTTGTTACGTATTAAGGGGTCTATGTACTAAAGCCTTGGAGGGAGATAAAGTTCCAACCAATCAGCTCCTAACTCATTTTTCAAACACAGCCTGTAACATGGCAGCTAGGAGCTGATTGGCTGGGACTTCTCTCTACCCTTTTATCTCTTAACAAGGCTTAGTCCATAGACCCCCAAGTATGGAAAACATCGATATACTGTAGGAAGGCCATAATTAAACTTCTCCCTGTTCAGAGCTGGCTATAGCTTGATCTAACAAATCAAAATGTCACCAAATTTGGTTACGAAACTAAAATGAGGACAAGGGAAACAGGCGTACGTGGGGTAGGGGGTGAGGTAATTAGTGCCAATAGGGGGACTGTTGGCTGTACAATGTGAATACAGTGTGAGAATGGATATGTTTTATTGCTGAGTTATCATTAGTGTAACACAATAAAGGTTTAGTCTTGCTATTCACATGCCCGTACATTGTCATGCTGTTTTCAAATTGTACAGCCCATATTCCCCCTATTGTTTTGCTTGGCGAACCAATATTGCTTCTGAGCGACTGTACCCAAGGAGTAGCCTTTCCTATGCAAGTGTCATTTGAAGTGTTTATTCACATCCCACATTTTGTTTCCCCCAGCACCCTGAATAGTAGCAGGAACCAGATTTAAAGCCCATCATTTTGGGAGTTCCACGCCCTGCACCTAGATTATAGCGCTAGGGACCCCCAATATATACAGAGAGGCCTTGACGCGGCTTGGGGGCTTTATACATACATTTGCGCGAATATATGTAAACAAGATCTGGTTACTGCTATTATTCAGGGTGCTGGGGGAAACAAAATGTGTTGGTTTTTTTTTTCCTGCTTAGAAATACCCCTCCCTCTCAAGCACGTGAATGATATCACGAAGCTAATTGAGCATCTGCCACTATATATGTTTATTCACATCCCATTTATTATTATATAAAATACAGTCCAATGAGTGTATTATACAGATATGTAAACTGCAATGTTCTGAGGACAAGACATTAATTAGCTAGATGGAAATAGGCTGGAGGAATTATAGAGAAGGGATCGCTCCTGGGAGTCCTCCGGCTGGTTTGCTTGGAGTCTTTGGGTTGCGGAAGTCCCTCTATGACTCTGGCCGTCCGCTCTCTCCTCTCATACATCTGGACCCCCTCATGGATGGTGCTGGCAGTGAAGTGCCTTTCATTCATAAAGGCGATGGTTTCATCCCGCTTACGGCTCACGTACCCTTTTAGTACTGTGTTGTAGGGGTTGTCCTTTGAATTGGGTTGTAAGGTTTTATATTTAAACTCCTTCCTTGTGATGACGGGTAGCAGGAAGCGGCCTGTCCGGTTCTTGGTGACATCATCCTCTCCATCAGGCTGCCCCAAGGTGATGGCCAGGAGGTAATCGGGAACTGGCACCATATCACTGCCAGAGACCTCGTCCACATACTCCGGCTGTTTCTTACGCACCTCAACTATATCCTTCAGGGACTGTTCCCGTCTCTCTTCTAAATCCAGGACTATACGGTGTGGGTAATTTTCCCCTAATGTAACACCTTTCAACAAAAGAAAAAATATGCGTATAAGATGAAGCATTTATACAGCGAGGACAGCTCGGGCCTGTATACAGATATACAGACACTACTAAAAAAAAAATTAAAGTATTTTTCACATGTTCATACGATTTGGGAATTCTTACCTTTTGATTAAAATTAATTTAAATTAAAACCTGTCCGCATTCAGTTGTATTGCGCATTTCAATCATTAGTTGCACCTGTACATTTTGAGTGATGTAAAAATGTAGGTTTTTTTTATTTTTAGTCCGCTTCTGCCCATCAATTTATACATGATATTTTATACTGACCGCCCCAAGCGGCCATTAATAGAGTACGGTTCTAATTTTCTCAGTACATATCAATATTGTGTCTTCTCCTGCAATAATTCAGAGGCGATCTCTGTAAGCCCTTTGTGGAATGCGGGCGCAAAAGCATCTCACTGGTGCGATCGCCACTGCCTGATTGACAGGCAGAGGCAGCCACTAATAATAAATGCAGATGATAATGGCCTTTAACCGACATTACCTAAGTATCCAGACAAAACTAATCAATTTGGAAGAGGGAACTTTATGGGTTGGGAGATTCATCATTCTATTATGCAATAGCAGCGGTCCTGAAGTAGGGGAACCCAGTGTGGCTGATACAATTAAAGAAAGACCATACTGAACATTGGGACAAGTCTGACACATAGAATAAAGGAAAAAAATAATCTTCGAAATCTGTCCGATGCAGGTTGCCCATGCCAAAAGGAAAATTATTATGCAGAAGACTATAGCATTATTACCAGGCATGATTTGTTCCTTGCTCAGTACAATCCTGCTCCTACGGTGTACTAACACTGTACCTGATAAGGTAACTTTTTTTGTTATATAAGAACTTTAGAGCATGAGAGATACTATATTATTTGGCATTTTATGTGACCAGCAGGTGGCGCACCACTGCATTTAATCTTTTTAATAGCTCTAGCCCGGCAAAAAATGAAGATTATGATGAATGTAATGTTACACTTGGCTCTTATTTGTTGTTGGTGGGCTGATACGGACAGCTGCACCAAAGGTTTCGTTTTCCTATACAGTAATTGCAGCTTACATAACCTAACAGGTGCTCCTTTAAGACTTACTGGGCTTTGTCTGGGAATACTAGCGATTTAATTATAACCGTGGCAAAGCAGACGATATTCTGAAGGTTCTATTATCCTAAATATAAGATTCCCCGAGATCTAGATTGATTGGGCTGTGGAAACGCCAATCTCATGCACGTCCGAGGTGACGATTAGCTTTCAGTTCCTCTTTGTAGTCGATGGGCCTGATCGGAGCCACAGTCCGCACGCACTGTTTTACACACAGTGTATGTGCACAGGTGCTGTTGCGATCAGGACAGACTGTATCAGAAATATGGTGAATAAGTGATTGGCCGGTGACTGGGAGATGCTAGTAGTGCATGCAAACATTGGGGGTGATTCTGAGTTGATCACAGCAGCAAGTTTGTTAGCAATTGGGCAAAACCATGTGCACTGCAGGGGGGGCAGATATAACATTTGCAGAGAGAGTTAGATTTGGGTGGGTTATTTTGTTTCTGTGCAGGGTAAATACTGGCTGCTTTATTTTTACACTGCAATTTAGATTGCAGATTGAACACACCCCACCCAAATCTAACTCTCTCTGCACATGTTATATCTGTCCCCACTGCAGTGCACATGGTTTTGCCCAATTGCTAACAAACTTGCTGCTGCGATCAACTCAGAATTACCCCCATGGTCCGCTCATTGGGTATGTGATGAGAGTGTAGTGGGTAACATGTAAATGCAAGGGGCTGCTTTACCAGATGCACAGCTGCTAGCATAGAAGGTCATGGCCAGACAGTGGAACCCCACCTGCCATAGGGATGTACTGCAAGTTTCCATGGTGGCGTATAAGGACGCACCAATATCACTTGCATGGGCGCTAAAAGTGGGCGTCTCTGGCCTTGGACAATTGGCCGCACGGATGTACACATGGGGAAGAGTTTGTTCCAGAATCTACATAAACTCGCAGGTAACACCAATAGACGCTCCTGCGTGCTACTCCGCAAGATGCATATTGTCACTAAGGTGCTATAATAACCGAGGCCTGATTTAGAGTTAGAAGCAAGTTTTTTGTTTTTAAAAAGGGAAATCGAAGTAGTTTGCTCTTGGAATAAACCATGTTGTAAAGCAATGGGTGGAAATGCATTTAATTTTTTGCATGCAGGGAAAATACTGTCTGCTTTTGCATGTAGGGAATTACTAAGGCACTGTTTTTACACTGAAACTTAAGGGGGGTACACACAGAAAGATCAGTGCTTACATTCTAAGCAATCTGACTAGATTGCTTAGAACTTAAGCACGGATCTCTGTGTGTGTATGCCCCATAGCGATACGCGATCCCGCGCATCGCTATAGCCGGTGCTAGATTGGCCTGCATGCAAGCACAATCGAGCAGGTCGCTCATTTCACATCGCGCTGTGTGCTGAGTGGTCTGTGCTAGATCGCTCAGCAAACCTCTCTCCCCGTGTGTACGGGGCTTTAGAATTAAGCCAGAACACGCCCCTTCCCAGCTATAAATCTCTCTGCATGATACATCCCCTACAGTTGCGCTGCACCATGGTATTACCAAGGGGTGTAAATTCTTTCCTTATTTTCTCCTTACTTTGAATCTGGCACTAAAGCCCTAAATAGCAAAATTATGCCCGAGCTCAGCAAAGCTGAATGAATACAGGGAAAATGTCCTTTACAACATACATTATCTACTCAATCACTGGAAGCCCCGGGCAACTTCCCCACTAGTCCACTTCTTTTGTCTAATCACTCAGTCAGTCGGGGCCTCAGGGGAAGTCTTGCCGGACAACTTGTTCCCCGAAACTCTTTAAATCAGTGAAGCAAATACATTTAAGCTGCTTTTGAGTATAATTAGCTCTGCTGAATATAATGATATCCTGGGTACAACGTAGCTCATTGTCATATGTTGACGGAAATTTTTTTTAACCTGAAGGAACGAATGATAAATATTTAAGGGGTGGAGGGAGATAATGTATGATGTCAAAGACTAACTGCGGACAAGTAATGATGGAAGTCCTATATAGATCTACCTGCTCGTCGCAGCTGTGACGGGGCACATTTCCACGGCTTGTGAATGTATTCGTCGGGCAGGCCAGCGAGCTCGGGGCACCACTTCTTCACGTAGGACCCGTATGGGTCGCAGGTCATGGCAGAGTCCACCGGATGCATCACAAAATTCCAGTGGTCCAGTCCGGACATTCCCCCATTCTGCCACATCATGGCGTTGATGGCGACATCTGCATCCACAAGGGTGTCCTAAGTATCAAAACAAAGCCATAGGTCGAGGAGGAGTGTTTTGTCTTGGGAACTAGTATATGCTGTATTGTCCGTTTAAAAGGGAACAGTTCTCAAACATTCACTTTCCTTAATCAGTCTCCCCAATTGGTAATACAATTATCTGCAGTGTATTCCTTTGTCTGATCTTGCTTTGATAAAAGATTTCAAAGAAAAACTCCCAACACTTGATTTTATGAGAACTTGAGGAACCTTACCCAAGAGTGTAATAGTCCTCCGACACAGCGATGCTAACACTTGTGCCACCATGCTGCCCTAAAAGTCCTAGAGTGTATGTTTTTATTAAATACACTGATATGTAAGGACATGTCCTCTACAGTACCTAAATGTTTCATCACTATGGTCAATGAAGATTTTTAAGAGGGAAAGAAGGAAGACAACCTATTAGAGTACAACACTTAAATAAAATGTTTATAGCTGTGGCCTTGCCTGTACCTGGAACCACCTGTATCCGTGGAGCCAGTGGATGTGCAGATAAGCCACGAGGAAGGAAGCCACGACATGCCTGGAGTAATTACACATCCAGCCAGTGAGCCACAGCTCTCTCATAGCGGCATCCACCAGGGGGTATCCGGTCCTCCCCTTCTGCCAGGCCCGCAAATGCTTCTGATCAGTGCTCCAACGCTGACTCTGAAATGAGCGATGTTTGCATCATCCGGAAACAGTACTAAAAGGTTCATCATCAAACGTGCAAACTCTGTTCAATCACTTCAGTGCATTCGTGCCGAATGTCTATATGTAATCCACCATACCAGTCTAACCAAGACATGGAGATGTCCCATCCAAAGACCACGTGTGGTCATCTTATGGTTGGATGAGAATGACACTGATGTTACCCAGAAGTCATTGCCTTCTCAGTCACTAGATCTCAACCCAAATAAAGTACGTACAGGATATTCTGTTACAGCACCAGAGACGGCGCTTTCCATCATCAGCCAAGTATCAGCTGACTGACTTCCCTGTGGGTGATTGGAGCTGGGTCCCTACTGCACGATTATACACATCTGTATTCTCAATGTCGCAGCCATGTCATTACCCTTTATCATCTTCATTTTAAAAACCAAACATGCAAGCTATATATATAAGTGTATTGCTTTTAAGCCTCTGGCATAGTCTACGTACTTTGTATGCCGGTCTGACTGGTTCCACAGGCAAGTCCGGGAACAGTACAAGAAGCCAATATGCCAGGTCACGCCATGCCAGCTTCCTCAGAAATTTTGGCACGTTTCTTCTGGTAAAGTACGCTTCATGCAATACTGTCCTGGGGCTGATCTGACCGAAGTGGAGATAGGGGGAAATATGGCTGGTGTACGGCTTATCAGCACGCCCCGATTCCTTGTCATAGTGTTTTATTCCTTAAAAAAAAAAAAAGATAGTAAAAATGAGAGAAGAAAGAAAAAGAATGTATGGGAGTATGGGTCATGGAACTCAGAGGTGACTTGTAATATACTTGTATTTCAAAACAGGAGGCATTCTCTCTCATAATACAGGAATACAGCTGTGTCCTCATACACCTAGCGCCAGTGGCCATACATTGCCAGATGCCAAGCGTGAACGTGACTCACAGTGTGCTAGGGTTGCTGCGACTTTAACCGCACAGGGATGAGTTTTAAATCCGAACAAAGTCGCAGATAAAGCTCAATGGAACTCGGCGTGAGAAAGTTGTGGCCGCTGCATCGTATTCAGACTCAGTTGCACAAATTGATCAGTGCGACTTATGCTAGCCATACATCAGGAAGATATTGTTCCAACCAGCCAACTAGTTAGCTGGTTGGAACGATAATCTTGCAGTGTGTGGGAGCAAAGGATTATCAGACGTTTGCTCCCACACGCAGAAAAACGGCCAGAAACGGTCGGTCCAACTAGTTGGGAAAATCAAACCTGTTTGATTTTCCCAACTAATCGTTCTAGTGTAGGGAGAAAGGTTCCCTACGATTAGTAGGCGGACACAGTCCGGCAGTGTCCGCCTACTTCGTCACCATCGCTGCCGGCTGGGCTGACCTTGTCATCCAGGGATCCCCGGCAGCGGCGGCACTGTGGAGGGGTAACCGAGAGGAGGTTAAGGGGCAGCTGCGGCAGTCCATCACTGCTGCCGGGCTGCCCCTGTCATCCTGGCAGTGGCAGCAGTACTTTACTGCTGCCTGGCTGCACCTGTGACACAGGGACCCTCAGCAGTGGAGGCGAAACAGGAGAAGGACCAGGGGCAGCTACAGCAGTACATCACTGCTGCTGGGCCGCCCCTAATATCCAGGCATTGTCGGCAGCGGAGTGGGAGCATCTGTGATTTCCTTGCACCCCCCCTTATCCGGAAACCTGAGCTGCGATCACCATGCACTCCCTCGCATTGACACCCGCGATCTGACCACAAAGCACACCCCCTCCCCCTTAGAACAGTTTGCAGAAGTCTCTGCGACAGGAATAACCATCATATATCTAGGAGATTACAGCTGTCAGTGAGCCTGGCCTGCAGTCAGTCACATGCGGCCAAGTGGTCCCTGTCTGGCTGCTCAGGGTCCCGGGCTCTTTGTCAGGACGTTTCTCACCACTGTGCATAAAGTGATTAAATGAACAATATTTGTAAGGTGCAGGGTCAAGACATTTTGGTGACAATCCGTAAGAAAAATGCTCTGACCTTTACATCCATCTGTAGGAAGAAGGTTAGTAAAAGCGTGCCACCATTTATTAATTTAAATGAATAATTAGACCCAGGCGTATCCGATGCACTGGAACGCCAGCAGTCCCCTCCCCCTAAATGCACCCCTTACATGCAGTGCGTCAGTAAAATAGGTGATATCCCCGAACCTCCAGGCCTGATCGAGTTAAAGCTATCCTAATGAGGACAGCTGGACAGAGCCCCCAAATACGGACTGTCCAGCCTAAACCAGGTCATTCAGGAGGCATGATATAATATTATCCAGCACAATTTATAGCCTGGTTTTTTATATATATATATATATATGTGTAATATTACATGAGCCACGCTGAAGTGTGAAGATCCTCTTGTGCCGATGTAAAGACACACAATCGTAGAGACCCAACCAGCTCTCATTTATTTGGTATAGTGCGTGAAAGGGGCTCTACTTGGCATATTGCGCGTAAGGGGCTCTGCTTGGCATAAATGCGTGTAAGGTGCTCTACTTGGCGTCATGTGTGTAAGGGGCTCTACCTCTACTGTAGGCAGGCACTGTCCACCAACTTCGGTGACATAACAAGTTGGACAGAAATTGGCAGGTTGGTTGGTCTGATGAAGAGTTGGTTAGATGTGTGGAACACTGTTTTAGTTGAACAAACAAGTTGGATGGTTGGAAGTTTGGAGTGTTGGAGAAAAGTTGGTGAGAAGTTGGTATGGCTTGCATAAGACGCACATTTCAGTACAAAAGACACTCGGTGCGGGCGAGTCGCCTGGACCTGGCACGCCGAAAAGGGGCTATTTGCCACGTCTACAGCCACAGTCTATGAGGATACATCTGTCGTTTGTGGCAAACAAAGTGTAACCATTTTAGTATTTCTGTTACCAAAGTACTAAACTCTGTTTCTGCACACGAACGTCCCTAGATGGAAGGATGTCTCCTGACCAAGACAATTCCCACTTGTATTTCAGGTTTTGCAGTTTACCAAAGTAAATTTTAGAAGCTATCTCAGAAGATATGGGGCTTCATTTGGTGGCACACTGTAATAAATCTCTACTGGGCTTACTGAAACTACTTTATGACCTTCTACAAATGTCTCCACATAAGTGCACTGTCTCCTGGCTCTGAGACAACATTCAGCAACAGGCCAAAACCCCACTTCCGGACCCCATCACAGGAGACAAGCAGTGGCCCACCACACAGCCTCCACTCTCTCCCACCCACTGACCAGTGAGCTCCGGGCAGGAGAGGGGGAAGCTGCGAGTCTGCAATGCCAGCAGCCCACCTTCAGTGCAGGGTAGGTCAGGCCGGGATGGAGGAGACAGATGGGCACGCAGTGAGCACATCAGCATTTCATAGTGCCCCCTGCTGGCCAACGCCAGCTTACTCTGAAGGCCAGCCCAACCCCAGTATAAGACAAATGTTGGGCAGAGCACCCAATCATACCTAATCAAAGCTGCTGTTATAGCTACATAGCGCTATATCTAGCAGTGTAGGGTGTGCAGGGAGATCAGACAGACCCTCCTCACTCTAAAGGGTTTTCCAAAGTACCTAAAAAAAAGTAATTATATTTAACAAAAAAAAATAAACAAAAATGATTGTCGCCCCAATGTATCACATTCATTAATCCTTCCATCCTATAACAATATGATATCATACATATCTGTATGGGTGCCAAGAGGGGAGGGGGAGCAGGTACTATTTACCTGGGCCAAGGCCTGATGGAGGGGCCCAGAGGGAGCCCAAGTCCCCCCTTACCAGGCAGTGGTACTTGCACCTCAGCCCAGCACCCGCTGCTGTGTGCCCAGGGAAGCACTTAAAAGTACTATTTTTTCTGTATTTTCTTCTAAGTGTGCAAGGTCACGCCTCCCATGATTAAGTCACGCCCCTGAAAAGTACCTGGGCCCGGCCGGGCTCCCTACTGCCCTGCATATCTGCCATTTCTGTATTGGAGGGAACTAGCTCCTTACAATGACGGACACATATTTGGTATAACCTGAGGACAGTTAGCTGGGGTAAGGGAAGAATGAAGCCGAGGACCTGTGAAGGCTGTTTCACATATACCAACAGACCTGATTGCTCTTGGACTGTGGGAGGAAATACAGGCTCCAGACATAAAGGACCTTGGTCTGATTTGCATGCATGACCTCAGCGCTGTGCGGCAACGATGACCACCGTGCCACCATGCTGCCCATAGCTTGGTTTTATCATTAAAATTATTGCTACATTGCCATTTTATATAAATGTACCAGAAGTATATTTACCGTCTTCAAGAAAGTTTCCCAGGCATGTGTACGCTCCATCTTCACTAAAATCCCAAGATTTCCGGATAGTCGCTGCCCAGTCAATCTGCAGAAACACCAAAGAGCCAATGTATTATCTAAGTTCTATAGTGCATCTTCTAGACATAGATAAGCTACTAAAGCAACTTGGCTGCATTTAATCAAACACAGCTCCAACGTGTGGGCCCAAAATCACCAGAGATCTCAGCAAGGAAATTCGGGAAAATAGAGATGGCCGATGAATGTCACTGGCATCATTGGAATATGGGCAGTCACGTAGGGAACACACTTACAGGCCCAACTACCAGATGACAGGATACGGGTCATTTGTGGAGTGGTAACTCTGGACACAGACAATGCTGTTTTTTTGGGGGGGAGTTAGTGAATTAAGACAGATAACTCCGCTGGAGTCACAGCACACAAGACGCTTACCACACTGCCATCTTTCCTTTCAGGCATCTTTGCCAAGTTCAGCCTGTCCAGGTCCACAGAGTCCGGCCAGCATGATGGAACAGGGAGGCTGGTGGGAGCGTCAAGAGGAGCACCATTTTGGGTAGATGAGTTCCTTTTACAGCAGCTCATAAAATGGCTGACAGAGCCGATACCTAGATGACGAGGAGCAGAAGTGGCCATTGTAGATATGGCAGAACATGGACAGTTCTTTATCACACATCATGAGAGAATAATAAAATTATACCAGAATAAGAGTTAGAAGAAACAAAGGATGACCACCCAAACAGCTCACATGGGATAACCTATGTATGATACATGGGAACATGAAACTTTAAAGTAAAAAAAATATTACATCAAGAGAACATACAAACTACACACGAGTCGCTATACTTGCAAATATGCGCAGCAAGCACAGCAAAATATGGTAACACACGCATGTACATGGACATGCCACAGAGATGGATTCGACACTTATTTCATACAGTACATAATTATAATAATATCAAACGCCAGACATCATGATGATTTGGAATTGTATATGTAATGAAGCGGTGTCATGTATGTGTATTATTTGTACGGAACCAGATAGACCTGTCATGTTTACTATTGAAGCAACCAGCTTAATGTGTAGATTAATTTGATACTTGTTATTAAGTTGTAGTACATTGCAACACGGAATTATGATTACATGTATAAAAGCTAAAATCGCTCTTATTAGAACAATAGATATTCTTAGAGGTAGAGGACAGGGAACTCATGCCGCCCTTTGGATGTCTTCAAGGCTGAATCTGATTACCATATACAAAGGAATTGGTGACTCACCATGAACCCCTCCCCCAGAAACTAGATAATACTCTGCTGACCACACAGGAGGTCAGTTACTTGCTTTTTGGTCTCAGAGGGAGATGGAGGTCTTGCATGATTTTACAGAGGAAAGAGAGAGAGAGAGAGTCATATGGAGGGAATGGTAATTGTATCGCTGGCATGTAACTAAATCTGTATGTAATGGCATATAACTGTATGTAATTGTATGTTCTAACTGTTTACTGTGTGAGTTGTATTCATGTAACTATAGGTATACTGTACTTTGTAATATATATTGAATCCATACCCTTTTAACAACAAATATATACATCAATGAGCTTTGGAACTCAGATAATGTGTGGGTGTATTGTTTTCTCTTATGGGATGCAGTGTTGTGCGATGTACAGCGCACATTTATGGGATTTGGTAATAAGATGTGCAGGCATTTACAATATATATTAGAGCGGGCATTTTAAATATTTGTGAGAAATCAATTTGGCATTCTTAAACCCAAATATAAACCAAAACGTTTAACTGCTACATGACGTCTCCTTGGTCCATATTTTTTGTCCATGAGTGCCACCGTTGCGTCTATTTCTTGTTAACTGTTTGGATGGCACATGGGACTTTAAGCAATTGAGTGCCGAGACTTTGTTTAAAGGCTGACAGATCTGTAATAAGTCCTAGTTCTATAATCCGCTGCCCTCGTCATAGGTTACACCCGCTCTCACCGAGGGGGAACCATATATTAGAAGACGGATCTTGCCAATATGGCTGCTCCCTTGCTAATGCGTTCCCTGGACAATTGAAAATTACCATTTTTATATGAACCAGTAACTATGCAAAAGTCCTCTCCAGTGGATTCAACCGGTCAGGAAAGAATTGCGGGGTGCCACTTGTGCCAGATGCACCCAGGGTTACTGCTCTATGTCACAGTGACCCTGGGATCACCCATGTTTCAGAATATGAAAGACACAATGAGTTTCTAATTATGCAGTGAGTACAGAGGCGAGGGAATGGCCGTACTCCATCCCTTACAGAGAGCCGTCAGTCATAGCGGGGTTGCGGCTGGGATTTATTTATCATGTTATGTCAGCCTGGTCATTAAAACAGATATATAATTAACAGTTTTTGTAACAACAATTTCCTCTCTGGACTTAAGGTTAGGACGTTGCATAACTACATTTTCCTCAGGACTGACTTCGTTCCATACATTTAATGAGTTTTATTTGAGTTATTCCATCCCTTTATTCTCCCTATGCTTCCATTGCCCTCTGCCACCTCCCCTTAACACTAGTGCTCTCACTTACCCACTATGGGGGTCATTCCGAGTTGATCGATTGCTGCCACTTTTCGCAGCGCAGCGAACAGGTTACTACTGCGCACATCGTACGGGTACAAAGCGGTTCGTTGCTGGGCGATGGATTTAACGAAGAATCCATTCGCACAGCCGATCGCAGGGAGACTGACAGGAAGAGGGTGTTTATGGGTGTCAACTGACCGTTTTCAGGGAGTGTTTTGAAAAACGCAGGTGTGTCTGGGCGTTTGCAGGGCGGGCGTCTGACGTCAATTCTGGGACCAAAAAGACTGAAGTGATCGCAAGGGCTGAGCAAGTCCAGTCCTACTCAGAAACTGCAAAAAACATTTTCGTCCCGCTCGGCTGCACAGGCGTTCGCACACTTGCAAAGCGAAAATACACTCCCCAGTGGGCGGCGACTATGCGTTTGCGCGGCTGCTAAAAGTAGCTAGCGAGCGATCAACTCGGAATAACCCCCTATATTCCCACAGTTACTTCATCTTTGTATATGGGATATCTGATATAGGTATTTTCTATCTGATATGGGTCTTTTGGATGCTAAATGTTAGTTCCCAAATTGTTGCCTTTACTGTATTTGTTCAAGTATTTCCATCATTAATCTTATGATTCCAAGGAAATGTTTATTGTTTCATTTGTAACCCCTCTCCTTTATTTCTCTAACGTCCTAGTGGATGCTGGGGACTCCGTCAGGACCATGGGGAATAGCGGCTCCGCAGGAGACAGGGCACAAAAGCAAGCTTTTAGGATCACATGGTGTGTACTGGCTCCTCCCCCCATGACCCTCCTCCAAGCCTCAGTTAGGTTTTTGTGCCCGGCCGAGAAGGGTGCAATCTAGGTGGCTCTCTTAAAGAGTTACTTAGAAAAAGTTTTTAGGTTCTTTATTTTCAGTGAGTCCTGCTGGCAACAGGCTCACTGCATCGAGGGACTTAGGGGAGAGATTTTCAACTCACCTGCGTGCAGGATGGATTGGATTCTTAGGCTACTGGACATAGCTCCAGAGGGAGTCGGAACACAGGGCTCGCCCTGGGGTTCGTCCCGGAGCCGCGCCGCCGACCCCCCTTGCAGACGCTGAAGATGAAGAGGTCCGGAACCAGGCTGCAGAAGACTCTCAGTCTTCATCAGGTAGCGCACAGCACTGCAGCTGTGCGCCATTGTTGTCAGCACACTTCACACAGCGGTCACGGAGGGTGCAGGGCGCTGGAGGGGGGCGCCCTGGGCAGCAATGTATAATACCTGTATGGCGAAAAATACATCACATATAGCCCTTGAGGCTATATGGATGTATTTAACCCCTGCCAGATATCTAAAACTCCGGAGAAGAAGCCCGCCGAAAAGGGGGCGGGGCCTATTCTCCTCAGCACACAGCGCCATTTTCCCTCACAGAAAGGCTGGTGGGAAGGCTCCCATGCTCTCCCCTGCACTGCACTACAGAAACAGGGTTAAGACAGAGAGGGGGGGCACTGATTTGGCGATATGTATATATATTAAAATGCTATAAGGGAGGAACACTTATATAAAGGTTGTCCCTGGATAATTATAGCGTTTTGGTGTGTGCTGGCAAACTCTCCCTCTGTCTCCCCAAAGGGCTAGTGGGTCCTGTCCTCTATCAGAGCATTCCCTATGTGTGTGCTGTATGTCGGTACGTGTGTGTCGACATGTATGAGGAAAATATTGGTGAGGAGGCGGAGCAAATTGCCTGTAATGGTGATGTCACTCTCTAGGGAGTCGACACCGGAATGGATGGCTTATTTATGGAAATTACGTGACAATGTCAACACGCTGCAAGCCGGTTGACGACATGAGAGGGCCGGCGAACAAATTAGTATCTGTCCAGGCGTCTCAAACACCGTCAGGGGCTGTAAAATGCCCATTTACCTCAGTCGGTCGACACAGACCCAGACACTGATTTCAGTGTCGACGGTGAAGAAACAAACGTATTTTCTTTTAGGGCCACACGTTAAGGGCAATGAAGGAGGTGTTAAATATTTCTGATACTCCAAGTACCACAAAAAAGGGTATTATGTGTGAGGTGAAAAAACTACCTGTAGTTTTTCCTGAATCAGATAAATTAAATGAAGTGTGTGATGATGCGTGGGTTTCCCCCGATAGAAAATTATTGGCGGTATACCCTTTCCCGCCAGAAGTTAAGGCGCGGTGGGAAACACCCCTCAGGGTGGATAAGGCGCTCACACGCTTATCAGAACAAGTAGCGGTACCATCTACGGATAGGGCCGTACTTAAGGAGCCAGCTGATAGGAGGCTGAAAAATATCCTAAAAAGTATACACACACATGCTGATGTTATACTGCGACCAGCGATCGCCTCAGCCTGGATGTGCAGAGCTGAGGTGGCTTGGTCGGATTCCCTGACTAAAAATATTGATACCCTTGACAGGGACAGTATTTTATTGACTATAGAGCATTTAAAGGATGCATTTCTATATATGCGAGATGCGCAGAGGGATATTTGCACTCTGGCATCAAGAGTAAATGCGATGTCCATATCTGCAAGAAGATGTTTATGGACACGACAGTGGTCAGGTGATGCAGATTCCAAACGGCACAAAGATGTATTGCCGTATAAAGGGGAGGAGTTATTTGGGGTCGGTCCATGGGACCTGGTGGCCACGGCAACTGCTGGAAAATCCACCGTTTTTTACCCTAAGTCACATCTCTGCAGAAAAAGACACCGTCTTTTCAGCCTCAGTCCTTTCAACCCTATAAGAGTCATATCTGCCCAGGGATAGAGGAAAGGGAAGAAGACTGCAGCAGGCAGCCCATTCCCAGGAACAGAAGCCCTCCACCGCTTCTACCAAGTTCTCAGCATGACGCTAGGACCGTACAGGACCCCTGGATCCTACAAGTAGTATCCAAGGGGTACAGATTGGAATGTCGAGACGTTTCCCCCTCGCAGATTCCTGTAGTCTGCTGTACCAATGTCTCCCTCCGACAGGGAGGCAGTATTGAAAACAATTCACAAGCTGTATTCCCAGCAGGTGATAATAAAATTACCCCTCCTACAACAGGGAAAGGGGTATTATTCCACACTATATTGTGGTACTGAAGCCAGAAGGCTAGGTGAGCCCTATTCTAAATCTGAAATATTTGAACACTTACAAAGGTTCAAATCCAGATGGAGTCACTCAGAGCAGTGATAGCGAACCGGGAAGAAGGGGACTATATGGTGTCCCGGGACATCAGGGATGCTTACCTCCATGTCCCAAAATTTGCCTCTCTCACCAAGGGTATCTCAGGTTCGTGGTACAGAACTGTCACTATCAGTTTCAGACGATGCCGTTGGATTGTCCAAGGCACCCCGGGTCCTTACCAAGGTAATGACCGAAATGAGGATTCGTCTTCAAAGAAAATGGACGACCTCCTGATAAGAACAAGGTCCAGAGAACAGTTGGAGGTCGGAGTAGCACTATCTCAAGTAGTTCTACGACAACACGGGTGGATTCTAAATATTCCAAAACCGCAGTTGTTCCGACGACACGTCTGCTGGTCCTAGGGATGATTCTGGACACAGTCCAGAAAAAGGTGTTTCTCCCAGAGGAGAAAGCCAGGGAGTTATCCGAGCTAATCGGGATCCTCCTAAAACCAGGAAAAGTGTCAGTGCATCATTGCACAAGAGTCCTGGTAAAAATGGTGGCTTATTACGAAGCGATTCCATTAGGCAGATTTCACGCAAGAACTCTTCAGTGGGATCTGCTGGACAAATGGTCCGGATCGCATCTTCAGATGCATCAGCGGATAACCCTATATCCAAGGACAAGGGTGTCTCTCCTGTGGTGATTACAGAGTGCTCATCTTCTAGAGGGCCGTAGATTCGGCATTCAGGATTGGATGCTGGTGACCACGGAGGCCAGCCTGAGAGGCTGGGGAGCAGTCACACAGGGAAAAAATTTCCAGGGAGTGTGATCAGGTCTGGAGAATTCTCTCCACATAAATATACTGGAGCTAAGAGCAAATTTATAATGCTCTAAGCTTAGCAAGACCTCTGCTTCAAGGTCAGCCGGTATTGATCCAGTGGGATAACATCACGGCAGTTGCCCACGTAAACAGAAAGGGCGGCACAAGAAGCAGGAGGGCAGTGGCAAAACTGCAAGGATTTTTCGCTAGGCGGAAAATCATGTGATAGCACTGTCAGCAGTGTTCATTCCGGGAGTGGACGACTGGGAAGCAGACTTCCTCAGCAGGCACGACCTCCACCCGGGAGAGTGGGAACTTCATCGGGAAGTTTTCCGCATGATTGTGAACCGTTGGGAAAGACCAAAGGTGGACATGATGGCGTCCCGCCCGAACAAAAAATGGGATTGTATTGCGCCAGGTCACGAGACCTTCAGGCGATAGCTGTGGACGTCCTGGTAACACCGTGGGTGTAACAGTCGGTGTATGTGTTCCCTCCTCTGCTTCTCATAACCAAGGTATTGAGAATTATAAGACATAGAGGAGTAAGAACTATACTCGTGGCTCCGGATTGGCCAAGAGGGACTTGGTAACCGGAACTTCAAGAGATGCTCACAGAGGACTAATGGCCTCGGGAGCTAAGAAGGGATTTGCTTTCAGCAAGTACCATGTCTGTTCCAAGAGGAACCGTGGCATCGGCCTTTAAGAAAGGACCTGCTCCAGCAGGGACCTTGTCTGTTCCAAGACTTACCGCGACTGCGTTTGACGGCATGGCGGTTTGAACGCCGGATCCTAAGGGAAAAGGCATTCCGGAAGAGGTCATACCTACCCTGGTCAAAGCCAGGAAGGAGGTGACCGCACAACGTTATCACCACATGTGGTAAAAATATGTTGCGTGGGTGAGGCCAGGAAGGCCCCACGAAAAAATTTCAACTAGGTCGATTTCTGCACTTCCTGCAAACAGGAGTGTCTATGAGCCTCAAATTGGGGTCCATTAAGGTTCAAGTTTCGGCCCTATAGATTTTCTTCCAGAAAGAATTGGCATCAGTTCCTGAAGTCCAGACGTTTGTCAAGGGAGTATTGCATATACAGCCCTTGTGTGCCTCCAGTGGCACCGTGGGATCTCAACGTAGTGTTGGGATTCCTCAAATCATATTGGTTTGAACCACTCAAATCTGTGGATTTGAAATATCTCACATGGAAAGTGACCATGCTGTTGGCCCTGGCCTCGGCCAGGCGATTGTCAAAATTGGCGGCTTTGTCTTACAAAAGTCCATATTTGATTTTCCATTCGGACAGGGCAGAACTGCGGACTCGTCCCCAGTTTCTTCCTAAGGTGGTGTCAGCGTTTCACCTGAAACAACCTATTGTGGTGCCTGCGGCTACTAGGGACTTGGAGGACTCCAAGTTGCTAGACGTTGTCAGGGCCCTGAAAATATATATATATATATATATATATATATATATATAATTCCAGGACGGCTGGAGTCAGAAAGTCTGACTTGCTGTTTATATTGTAGGCACCCAAAAAGCTGGGTGCTCCTGCTTCTAAGCAGACTATTGCTCGTTGGATTTGTAGTACAATTCAGCTTGCACATTCTGTGGCAGGCCTGCCACAGCCAAAATCTGTAAATGCCCATTCCACAAGGAAGGTGGGCTCATCTTGGGCGGCTGCCCGAGGGGTCTCGGCTTTACAACTTGCCGAGCAGCTACTTGGTCAGGGGCAAACACGTTTGCTAAATTCTACAAATTTGATACCCTGGCTGAGGAGGACCTGGAGTTCTCTCATTCGGTGCTGCAGAGTCATCCGCACTCTCCCGCCCGTTTGGGAGCTTTGGTATAATCCCCATGGTCCTGACGGAGTCCCCAGCATCCACTAGGACGTTAGAGAAAATAAGATTTTACTTACCGATAAATCTATTTCTCATAGTCCGTAGTGGATGCTGGGCGCCCATCCCAAGTGCGGATTGTCTGCATTACTTGTACATAGTTATTGTTACAAAAAAATCGGGTTATTATTGTTGTGAGCCATCTTTTTTAGAGGCTACTTCATTGTTATCATACTGTTAACTGGGTTCAAATCACAAGTTGTACGGTGTGATTGGTGTGGCTGGTATGAGTCTTACCCGGGATTCAAGATCCTTCCTTATTGTGTACGCTCGTCCGGGCACAGTACCTAACTGAGGCTTGGAGGAGGGTCATGGGGGGAGGAGCCAGTACACACCATGTGATCCTAAAAGCTTGCTTTTGTGCCCTGTCTCCTGCGGAGCCGCTATTCCCCATGGTCCTGACGGAGTCCCCAGCATCCACTACGGACTATGAGAAATAGATTTATCGGTAAGTAAAATCTTATTTTCCTACATCCCCAACTTGAACCCCTCCTTCCTTTCTCTTTTATTCATGAGATCTAACAACAGGAAACATATTTATTTTAGATCAAGTCTCTGCTGTCACGAAATCGGCTGCAGAGCTCTGGATAGTCTCCTCCCCCTGAAGCCCATTTTATTACCCCAAGCAAATAGTGGGAGAGAGATTAGCAGGATAGCAGATTAACATGCCAGCTCTCTGTTGTAGGGTACAGTATTCCTGCAGGCAAGCTGGAAAAGAGCAGGCTACCAAAGGTATTAATGGCGCTTATGTCCGAAGCAGTTTACAATGTACGGGTATATACAAGGGTGGAACACAGCATAGCTAGGCCACATAGCATATTTTGGAAGACCCCCACATATGACTGGAGGAGCGTTGACCCCCTCACCACCGGGCCCTGTAGAGCCAGTAATTGCACAATTCGGTGTTATATAAATAGATAATTTATATGCGTCCGAAACAACAAACACCACTGACACCCTGCCGGGCTCCATACAACCATGAGCCATGTGATTTTACCTACAAGAGAACATACCTCTTAGACCAACACCCTCAGTACTGACGGAGTAGGGCTCATATAGACAGTATGAATGGGACTTTTTAAACATCACTCCTCGTCTCTTTAACGTCTCTGAAATAAAATCATCTCTCTCTTTTAACCATGGCTCATACACTGCGTTCACGAAGACAGTATCCGCCCCTGTCTCCTCCACAAGAGATACAAGTTCTTCAGCACACGTGTGGTTCACCCTAAAGATTAGGTGGCTGCCGTACATCTGCATCAGAGACTGGTTGAGCTGGAATAAGGCCTGGTGAAGCCAGTATTTGGTAGCCCCACCAGTGGCCAATGTGAAGTTCTGTCCAGTCTCCTCGCTCAGACTCCACAGGAAAACAGGAATGACCGGTGCCCCAAGCTCTAAGGCAGCGATTAAGGCCGGGTTATCGTGAAGTCTTAGGTCTCTCCTAAACCAAACCACTACTGGTCTCACCGACACAGGACTCCTCGACACACGTGAGTTTTTCTTCCTCCGGCTCCTTCTACCCCTTTTTGTCTCACTTGGTTTTGTAACTGGGGACTTTATGTGATAAATATCTCCACCATCACAGCTGAGAACACAATCCTCGGGCTCAGGCTGACCGCTATAAGAAGTGTCTACATCTGTCCTCTTGCCGTCGGCGATGCAAAGTCTTGCCAGGCTTTTTGAAAGCCCTACATCAGCCATACCAGCATCTCGTTCAAAGACGTTTGTGATAGGTGGGGACTTCTGGTCATTTTTATGGATTTGACGAATAGATATTTTAGCAGCATCAGCAAAGGAGAGCTTAGAATCAGAGCTACAATGTTGATGTGGACAACTGTTGTCAACAAGAAGATGGTCCGTATAATGAGGGTCTTCTTGAAGAGATAGTGCCATTGCAATCTCCAACTCTTCATCATAAGCCACAGAGTCTGAAGGTCCCTACAGATGAACGGAGACTGGTTAGCAATCTATAGTGTACATAATCACCTGATAAAACAAGTTCAATTTAGTTTATGTCAGATAAGGCAATTGTTATGGTTACTAGAGAAGCCTGAAATCTTATGTCCGGTTCTGCCAAGCCAACTGATGATGTCATTAACTTCCAAAGCCAAGATTTTTGCACAATGACATCACTCTCTCTTTAAAGTACACCCACTCCTTTGATACCTTAGGGCAGTCAGCAACTGTTGCTGAACTACATATACTGGCCCTCATTCCGAGTTGATCGCTCGCTAGCTGCTTTTTAGCAGCAGTGCAAACGCTAGGCCGCCGCCCTCTGGGAGTGTATCTTAGCTTAGCAGAAGTACGACCGAAAGTTTAGCAGAACTGCTTGAAAAAATTTTCATGCAGTTTCTGAGCAGCTCCAAACCTACTCCTACCTTGCGATCACTGCAGACAGTTTAGTTCCTGTTTTGACGTCACAAACACGCCCTGCGTTTGGCCAGCCACTCCCCCGTTTTCCCAGGCACGCCTGCGTTTTTTAGCACACTCCCGGAAAACGGCCAGTTACCACCCAGAAACACCCACTTCCTGTCAATCACTCACCGATCAACAGAGCGACAGAAAAGCGTTGCTCGACCTTGTGTAAAACTGCATAGTTTTGTGTGAAAGCACTTCGCGCGTGCGTACTGCGGCCCGTACGCATGCGCAAAAGTGCCGCTTTTTCACCTAATTGCCACGCTGCGACCGAAAGCAGCTAGCGATCAACTCGGAATAAGGGCCACTGTCCTTTAGCCCATCCTACTGCTCTGTAGAGAGTATCTAGTTTTAATAGGAATTAATAGCCAGAATTGCCTATTAACCACAATCCAGTGCTGACCACATCACCTGCAGGTTCTACACTACTCTGTTGTCCTGATGTAAGCAGTTATACTTATAATGCTTAATGGCACTCCTGGTTTCCAGTTAGTATAGCATTCAATTATATTATAACACCTGCTATCATGTACTGTCAAACTGTAGCACCTTCTAATATGCAGACATCATAGCTGGAACTCCGGACCACCATGAATCACCCTCTTCAAAACTATTGCTTCTTTCACTTAGCTCTTCAAGGGGGAAGAAAAACTGCCCCATATCATACCAGATGTGTCCTTATACATCTTTCCTCAATATGCCACGTAGCAGGAAATGTGTCTTATTCGCATCGTTAAACAGCCCTTCTAGCCATGCCATGGTGTGGTGTTACTTGGTTAGCCCTGAGCGTCTTTTTGTTTAAACTTTTCCCATTGAAATGCGTCTTATTCGCAAAATGATGCAAATAGGACGCACAAGCAGCTTTTGCTGATTAAAATGAAATGCGGTATGCCTATATTCTGTGTGTGACTGCGGCCGCATCTGCATACGAAATGCAACATACAGTCGTGGCCGCACACAGAATATAGGCATGCAGCATATCATTTTAATCAGCATAAGCTGCTTGTGCGTCCTATCCACATAATTTTGCGAATACCAAGACGTCAGAAGCTGTCTTGCCTGCCCACAAACGAGAGTGGGTGGGGCTGCAGTGCTGACAGATGCTGGGTACACCTAGACGATAAAGTGGACGATGTGGCCGATACCCACACATCGCTCACGATATCATCCAGTGTGTATGCACCATGTCGCCGTCGATGCGCGCTCTGCACGTCGTCTGCGACATCGCCTGTCGGCTGCAATAGTCCAAGGGGCGATACCGACAGCGAGGGCCCGCCTCACGCGATATCACTGGGTACACACCATCATCTAGTGTGTACCCAGCATGACAGTCTCAGCTGTCAGTCAGCACTGCAGCCCCGCCTACACTGCAGCGCAGGGCTACTACTGGCTGACAGCCTATTAATTCTGCGCTGGAGTCTCAGAGGAAAATAAAAACCGTCGGCTGGCGGGCCAATAGCTACCATCGATGGTGTGACACTAGCTTGTTCACTTCCATCGAGGGCAAAACCATTCGACATCAGGGGATGACCATCGATGACTTCTAATCATCGATGTGCATCTATAGTTATTATTAGATACAAGCTCTCCCCTGTGACAATCACACACATGGCATAACTTTTGCAATAGTAATGCAGCAGTAGGTGGATGGGGGCACTAGAATAGCAGATGTTACCTTGTGGATGAAGTAAGCATGGTATAGGTGCAGCAGCTGTGCATGCAGAACGGGCTCGGTCTTGCTCAGACTCTGTATAATGTCAGGGAAGTGTGAATGAGCTGAGGGCTCCCCCAGGAAGGACAGGATCATACAGAAGAACTCATCAGCCTGGACATCACCATCCAGCAATTGCTGCTTCATAGGCTCTACCTGGAGGAGCATGCCAGCGGGGTTTGCTCTGTCCATTCTGATGCACTCTATTGTCTGGCTTTGCTCCCTGTTACCCTGTTACACAAGCACCAGCAGCGCATCATCACAGTGTTGTATAACCACTCTGCTCTCAGCCTTTCTCAGCTTCCACATTCCACAGGCAAAATTCCCAGCGCGCATGCTCAGAATAGCCGGCAAGACGCGGCGGCGGCCATCTTTGTAAAGGGCGCTATGCATCTTAGTGACAATACACCGCTAAACTACAAATCCCATAATCCACACGCAATGTAGAGCAAGCCACTGAGCCCTTTATGAATCATGGGAATTGTAGTTCAGAGCATTTTCTTCCCCGAATATTTACCACAGGGGACAGGTGTATATAGGAAAAGTAGATTACTTTTAATTATAATGAAGTAAGAGTGTAAGCTTAGAATGTAAGCTCTCACAAGCTGGGCCCTCTTCCCTCATGTGCTTATCCTTTTCTTACTTTAATAATTTTCAACTGCACCAAATCACGCAGTTTTTTGGCCACATGGAACTTATCTCTGTCATTTACTGGTGTAGTTATGCTTAGTTACCCTGTACTTGTCCTATATTGTCTTCAACTGTAAGTCACTGTTTTCCTGCGGAACCCTTGTGGCGCCATATAAATAAAGGATAATAATAATAATAATGTAATTTCTCTAACGTCCTAGTGGATGCTGGGGACTCCGTAAGGACCATGGGGAATAGACGGGCTCCGCAGGAGACAGGGCACTCCAATAAAGAATTAGGACTACTGGTGTGCACTGGCTCCTCCCTCTATGCCCTTCCTCCAGACCTCAGTTAGAATCTGTGCCCGGACAGAGCAGGGTGTATTTTAGTGAGCTCTCCTGAGCTTGCTAATAAGAAAGTATTTTGTTAGGTTTTTTGTTTTCAGAGAGATCTGCTGGCAACAGACTCTCTGCTACGTGGGACTGAGGGGAGAGAAGCAAACCTACTAACTGCGGATAGGTCGTGCTTCTTAGGCTACTGGACACCATTAGCTCCAGAGGGATCGAACACGGGAACTCACCCTTGGTCGTCCGATCCCGGAGCCACGTCGCTGTCCCCCTCGCAGAGCCAGAAGACAGAAGCCGGCGAGAGAAGCAAGAAGACGTCAAAATCGGCGGCAGAAGACTCCTGTCTTCAGATGAGGTAGCGCACAGCACTCAATTCATTTGAACAGTTGTCCAGAATTTTATACCAACAATCAATAAACTCTTTCCTTTCATTACCAAAAGTAGGCATTTTATTAATGCGTAAGCCTCTGGGTATTCTTTCTGATTCTATATAATTCTCAAGTGTGGTAATTTCCCAGCTGATCCTCATTTCTTTCATTAACAATTTTTCTGTTTGGTTGCAAAGAGAATCTAAATCACATTCAGTATTTAATTGCCTCTTACTGCCTAGACATTCATTAAACCTCTTATGGCAGTCCTCAAACCGCCTAATTCTTTTCTCCATGATTAAAAACTGACCACAATAAAGTGACCTAAACTCAGACAAGTTAATACAATTTCACACAATAGGACACAACAGATAGCAACAAACCAATGGGTTAATGTAATTTGCAAGAAGAAGGAGGTTGTGCAATCAATGTTAACGTCCTTAAAAGTCCATATAATCCGTATGTAATTTCTGATGTCGGTGCTAGCTCTTCTAAACAGTGTAACCACACTGTTAATGTAAACTGAAAAAGAATGATGAAGGCGCACTCAGTGAATCAAGATATAAAGTAGATTTACTACAAGTAACAGGCTCACATACATCAAGGTTTAAAATCACCGGCTCATGGAAATCAAAAGCGCTGTATCCAGTGTCTCTCACAGCGGTCCGTCTCTCAGGTTGCCGGCATGCAACAATTATCAGGTCAGCGTCTCAGCTTACGGAACAAGTGTTCTTAGTTAGAACGAACACGTCTTCGTTTAGGCCACGCCCAACGCGTTTCGTCACTGTATGACTTCGTCAGGGGGTGTGGTCAGTGTCTCCAGCGATGTCTTTTTATACGCACTGATTGCTCACATCATATATTCAGGTGTGACATATTACTATCAATCTTATACATACTTTTATAACAGTAACTCTATAAGCATCTTTTATCTTACTTTTCTTTAATACAGATATATATATTCTGAATAGACTTTATTTATAAAAAGAATATACTAATGTTAAAAAGATTATCATACAAAGATTATCATAAAAAAGATTATCATAAAAAAGATCAGGAGAAAAAACTATAAAACGTATATAGCATACAGTGACGAAACGCGTTGGGCGTGGCCTAAACGAAGACGTGTTCGTTCTAACTAAGAACACTTGTTCCGTAAGCTGAGACGCTGACCTGATAATTGTTGCATGCCGGCAACCTGAGAGACGGACCGCTGTGAGAGACACTGGATACAGCGCTTTCGATTTCCATGAGCCGGTGATTTTAAACCTTGATGTATGTGAGCCTGTTACTTGTAGTAAATCTACTTTATATCTTGATTCACTGAGTGCGCCTTCATCATTCTTTTTCAGTTTACATTAACAGTGTGGTTACACTGTTTAGAAGAGCTAGCACCGACATCAGAAATTACATACGGATTATATGGACTTTTAAGGACGTTAACATTGATTGCACAACCTCCTTCTTCTTGCAAATTATATATATATATATATATATATATATACCGTATATACTCGAGTATAAGTCGACCCGAATATAAGCCGAGGCACCTAATTCTACCACAAAAACCTGGGAAAACTTATTGACTCGAGTATAAGCCTAGGGTGGGAAATGCAGCTCTAGCCGTACACAGCCCTCAGTGCCAGATATGCCCTCATAGTGCCAGATATGCCCCCACAGTGCTGCCAGATATGCCCCCACAGTGCTGCCAGATATGCCCCCACAGTGCTGCCAGATATGCCCCCACAGTGCTGCCAGATATGCCCCCACAGTGCTGCCAGTTATGCCCCCACAGTGCTGCCAGTTATGCCCCCACAGTGCTGCCAGATATGCCCCCACAGTGCTGCCAGATATGCCCCCACAGTGCTGCCAGTTATGCCCCCACAGTGCTGCCAGATATGCCCCCACAGTGCTGCCAGATATGCCCCCACAGTGCTGCCAGTTATGCCCCCACAGTGCTGCCAGTTATGCCCCCACAGTGCTGCCAGATATGCCCCCACAGTGCTGCCAGATATGCCCCCACAGTGCTGCCAGATATGCCCCCACAGTGCTGCCAGATATGCCCCCACAGTGCTGCCAGTTATGCCCCCACAGTGCTGCCAGATATGCCCCCACAGTGCTGCCAGATATGCCCCCACAGTGCTGCCAGATATGCCCCCACAGTGCTGCCAGATATGCCCCCACAGTGCTGCCAGATATGCCCCCACAGTGCTGCCAGTTATGCCCCCACAGTGCTGCCAGATATGCCCCCACAGTGCTGCCAGATATGCCCCCACAGTGCTGCCAGTTATGCCCCCACAGTGCTGCCAGATATGCCCCCACAGTGCTGCCAGATATGCCCCCACAGTGCTGCCAGATACGTTCCCTCCCCAAGTGCCAGGTATGCCCCACAGTGCTGTTACTTACCCCTCCGTCGATCCCGCGCTGTCTTCTGGAGGGACACGAAGCACACAGCGTGCGCGGCTCTCCTGTGTCCCTCCTGCATCTTCGGCGGCCGCGGCGGGTCTATTATAGGAAGTGCCGGTTCGTGATCAGAGGTCACGAACGGGTATTTCCTGTAATAGAACCGCCGCTGCTGCCGCCGGAGATGCAGGAGGGACACAGGAGCGCCGCGCGCTGTGCGCTCCATGTCCCTCCTTCACACTGCTCTGCCTCTGCCTGCACTGACTCGAGTATAAGCCGAGGTGGCTTTTTCAGCACAAAAAAAAGTGCTGAAAAAGTCGGCTTATACTCGAGTATATACGGTATATATATTAAAGATGCTGTCTTAAGAGAAATATATATAATAAAACATGCCCAAAGAGACATGTGTATACTGGGTCCTAGAGTCAAAGCTATGTCGATTTCTGCTTGACGTGTCCTGTAAAATATGCAATGGACAGAGGATGCCGACATAAGAGGCATATAGAAGGCTGAGGATTGTGTGGAGAAGGGTTCTCGGACCTGGTCTCCACAGCTATAGCTGGTAATTCTGATATTTTGCTTTATATTCCTGCACAGCCTAGGAAAGCACGTCATTATCAAATGCAGCTTTTCGAACACAGAAACAAGAAAGTCCGAGGTGCGTCCTTTCTTGCCAGAGGCAGGGGCAGAGGACAGAAGCTGCACAACACAGCAAGTTCCCTGGAACAGAAGTCCACCCCCCCCTCTACAAAAATCCACCGCATGTCGCTGGAGCTCTACAGGCGGAGCTAGGCCCGGTGGGGGCACACTTTCGTAAGTTCAGCCACAAGTGGGTTCACTCCCTATTAGATCCCTGGGCAATAGATATTGTGTTCTCTAGAGAGAGACACCAAGGTCCAAAGGATAATGCACAAGCACTTATTAACAATTAGTGATAGATTATAGAAAAAACCAACCATTGAAAGAATTACTTGACCCAAAGGAAAGGGCCCAAAAATAACAACAGGTTGGAGGTGCGCCACTAAGCTGAGGTTGCAATGTATTTCTAGAGATGATTAATGCAGACCACTAGTGGGTACTACATTAAACAAAGAAGCTTAATGTGTGGCGCACTCTTTTATGTAATATTAGTTGATTTTAAAATATAACTTTTATTTCATTTGTTAAAATAAATCTCTATGTCCAGGCATGTGAATGTATGTAATAGCCTGAGAGTAGAACTACAAATAATGATTGCCTCTATTTTCAATATTCAAATACTGGTAAAATTCCAGAATTGATATGGGCAGTTAATTTACACTAATGTTATCAAACCAAGTGATATATTTATGAAAACCTATATATTTTTATGCTGATGGCTATCATTTATGCCTATTAGCATGACTTATTCAGTCAAAAAATATGTGTATAACTGTTTGCGTATTAGACCTAATTAGGTCGTAAAGCTACAATAATGAAGAGAAAATATCATCCCCTTGAAGGTCTTAGGGGCTGCCCTCAGCTAAATGCAAAGAAATGTGTATAGAAACTTCAAAATTATGATATGTAACATGTGTACATACTGTCTACCAGTCTATTTGTCCAGACTGTAGTGGTCGTACATATGTAGATTTATTGCATTTTGTATCTGCAGTTGTAGCCCAGAAAAAGAGGGAATAATGAGAACAGAAAATATATGAACTGTCTCATATGTACAATTAGTCAATTGGTATAATCATTGATTCTCTCCATAATATTTCTTATGTATCCCCTCAGGTTTAAACAGTAGCAGTCACCACATATTAGAGGTATCCTTTGTTAGATGAAAAAAACCAAACAGCAACATTTTCCATCTCTGATTGATAGAATAGTTTCAGTGACTCAATTCACAGACCGTCTCTAAATACTGAGACTATATAATATTCCATGTAGAGCATTTCTTGAGATGATACCCTCCAAGATTTTATATACTTTTTATATCATCTAATCAAGCTATCCAAATCATATGATTTTCTAAAGGACACATTGGATATGTAGAAATAATCATACTATTCGTAGCTGGTATAAATGCTACTTCCAAATCCTTATGAACAGAATATTTCTTAATAGATAGATATTATAGCTGAGAGATATATAGGGTCTCAGGTGTATACCGACGGTTTCCCTCTCTGCTGTTGTTCCATGTGCCGTGGTTAGTACCTTGGCAGTGAATGGAAACAATGAGAGTCGGGGAAACCCATCCACCTGGAGACAGAAAAGACAGAATAGTGCGAGCCGCTTCTGCTGTCCACGCTTTGCAAACCTCCTCCCCTGTTGTGAATCACATTGCAGGGGGGGCCCGTAAATGCCCAGCAGTGGATGAGAGGACGGCTCTGAATACCTGTTTCTGTTCAGGGTCTGTTGTCACTGTGTCAGATCAGATCTCCGTGAAATAGCGGATAGCCGCTCGCGGGAGCCGGGAGCCGGGCTCCGGGTCAGATGTAATAACCGCTCCTCCGTTTACTCCATATGCTCGTGCCCCGCTATTAATCTTCGTGCTGGAGCTGCTGCAGGACGTGATCGCCGGATCGGGTATAATTTCCCGTACTTCCGTTTGATCAGCGTCCACGACCTGCTGCTAGTGTCAATTGTCGATGACGTACGTTTCACATATTGCTTGATCACATCAGTGACGACAATAGGGGATGGATGGTATTTATAGCAAGTACTGTGCATGGTTCAATTGATTAATAAACATAATTGATAATATTTACTTGCTGATTATATATCATTATAATGCTACGTTGCTCATACTGATAAAGACACAATCTAGTCATATTTATCACATAATCTAACAAGATATGTTGTATCATAACTAGAACCTCCTATGATACCTAGATATTTGGGATAATTATAAAATTGTCATTGAATTGTGTCTTTCTATTGACACCTGATTTTCTTTTATTGATAAATTGAATCCCTATGTTAAATTGACATCCTGTTAAGACGCATATATCCCTGCAAAAAGACCCCTTCTCCCTCCATAGTTAGACAGCAGTAATTTATATACCCTAACGCTATACCTCATCTATTCATATGGCATGGAAACTGCTTTCAAAGCACCCCTTTCTGTGTACTCCCATTAATTTATAATTAGCCATGTTATACTGATTAATGTGGATATACAGCGTATATAAAGTAATCTATAGAAAATTTTTATATATTATATAACGACCCAATCCAAGGTACCGTCGTATCAGTATTAACAAAAATATTGATATATATAAGTTAACTCCTGCATATATATAAAACAAATATGTGGATACATATCTCCCAATATAAACATTTTTCTTATATGTCCTACTAATGTATCAAACATATTGGTATGAGACAGGATTGTGTACAATATCAAGTCATCCTGTTATATGTGCGGTTTGTTCCTATATATTCAAGATTAATAAGATGGCTTTAAATAGTTAATTATTAAGTGAATGAGAGTATTAAATAGATAAGAACCGAAATGTTGCGATTATGAAATAAGACCAATATTTTTAATAGTGTATACAGACAAAAATCTCGTTCAAGATGGCAACTGAGCATATGCCTGTAAGTTGCCAGAGGAAACTATTTATAATTATGACATTGATTAGCTAATTATTGTGTGATGTATTTGTGCTCGAAAAGAATATATTAAAAGAAGCAATATCTATTCGTGACTAATATACACTCATGCGTGTATAATAGTGTAAGTAGTGTATTTATATTATGTATTAAACTGAAATGAAGAAAAACACAAAATTACACAGAAAAAGTGTAGAGTTTTAGTGAAACAGTGTTATTATATGTGCACACATGTGTATATATTATATTTATATTATCTATTCAATTAAAGGAGAATAGCATATAAAGTTACATGGAAAGTGCATAATGTTAAATAAAACAGTGTTGGAAGTGACTCATGATAATTAACCAAAATATATAAAAACTAATATAAATAAAAAATAATAAATAAAAAACCATGGATGTATGAATTATATTGTCCATAGCTATAAGCAATCTTGGGGAGAATGTATAACAAATGTGATGATACACATATATGTTCTTTTTATCATATAAATTGAAATTAATAAGGGGGTTATGATGCTGGTTATAGCAGTACATATTGACAATTTAGTAAAGCCATATGATAAGGAAGTTGCAGCGTTAACATAGAAATAAATATTACTATCTCATTATACCCCTAATGTAGAGAGGGCAGGGGATTTTGGAGACATACATCTATGTATCCAATAGGAGAGGTTTTAGATTATGTTAATGTTAATGTTAATAGAGGGAAGGAACATAGGCTGGAATATAAATACAGCTTTGATATCATTGCTTGACATTAATTAAAACAGAGACATGACTCCCAAGGAAGTAGGAAAAAGAAAAAGAAAGAGAAAAAATATATATATATAAAAAATATATATATATAAAAAATATATATATAAAAAAATATAAAATAAATAAAAAATATAAAAAATATATATATAAGGGAGAGGAAATGAAAAGTGGAAGGGGAAAGGAAAAAGGATACCCATATGAAATGAAGGATGGTGTATTCATTCCGAGAGGGGAAGGAAGTATCATAATTTCTGAAATCATATATTATGTAGGAAGGAAGGCCCCATAATTGATATTTTCATTTAGGCCTTTAGGTGTCATTGTATCCAACTTGAAGATCCATTTACTCTCCAATTTCTGCAGTTCTCTGGTAGAATCACCTCCCCTGATGCCCATCCGCAATCTTTCAAGGCAGCAAAACTTGAGTACATGTGAGGATTTCGAGTGTTCGCGCAGAAAGTGTCTTGCTACCGATGTAACCTGTTTGAATCTCATTAAATCGGTTTCAACGTTTCTGATATTGCTCATGTGTTCCAAAATGCGGGTTTTGACCATTCGAGTAGTCATTCCCACATATAACATTTTGCAGGGACATTGAATACAATAGATGACATTCGTAGTTTGACAGTTTGAGAATTCATACATTTTTAGTTCCTTCCCATCTCTGTCCATAATGTTTGGTCTTGTTTCAACATGTGCACACACTGTGCAGGATCCACATGGATATGTACCTTTAATTTTGTCTTCTCGTCTTGGATACCGACAAAAGTGACTCTTAACTAGCTTATCTCTGATATTAGGCGATTTTTTCCAGCTCATGGATACCATTGGACCCAGATTGTTCGCCAGATCGGAGTCATTAAGCAGTAGAGGCCAATGTTTGTTAATTATCCCCCTTATCTCCTTCCACTCTTGGCAAAAATCACCCACAAACCGTATCTCAGGTTTTTTCTTTGTTGTTTCCTTCAGCTGTATCGATCTCTTGCTTTCCTGTAAGATGAGTGATTGCCTATCGGTGTGGGAAAGGGCTCTATTGGCTTTCTTGATACATCTCATGCTGTATCCTCTCTCTCTCTCTCAATCTGCCTATAAGCTCTTTGCTCTTTATATTTTTTTATATATTTTTTTTTTTATATATATATATTTTATATATATATATTTTTTCTCTTTCTTTTTCTTTTTCCTACTTCCTTGGGAGTCATGTCTCTGTTTTAATTAATGTCAAGCAATGATATCAAAGCTGTATTTATATTCCAGCCTATGTTCCTTCCCTCTATTAACATTAACATAATCTAAAACCTCTCCTATTGGATACATAGATGTATGTCTCCAAAATCCCCTGCCCTCTCTACATTAGGGGTATAATGAGATAGTAATATTTATTTCTATATTAACGCTGTAACTTCCTTATCATATGGCTTTACTAAATTGTCAATATGTACTGCTATAACCAGCATCATAACCCCCTTATTAATTTCAATTTATATGATAAAAAGAACATATATGTGTATCATCACATTTGTTATACATTCTCCCCAAGATTGCTTATAGCTATGGACAATATAATTCATACATCCATGGTTTTTTATTTATTATTTTTTATTTATATTAGTTTTTATATATTTTGGTTAATTATCATGAGTCACTTCCAACACTGTTTTATTTAACATTATGCACTTTCCATGTAACTTTATATGCTATTCTCCTTTAATTGAATAGAAAATATAAATATAATATATACACATGTGTGCACATATAATAACACTGTTTCACTAAAACTCTACACTTTTTCTGTGTAATTTTATGTGTTTTTCTTCATTTCAGTTTAATACATAATATAAATACACTACTTACACTATTATACACGCATGAGTGTATATTAGTCACGAATAGATATTGCTTCTTTTAATATATTCTTTTCGAGCACAAATACATCACACAATAATTAGCTAATCAATGTCATAATTATAAATAGTTTCCTCTGGCAACTTACAGGCATATGCTCAGTTGCCATCTTGAACGAGATTTTTGTCTGTATACACTATTAAAAATATTGGTCTTATTTCATAATCGCAACATTTCGGTTCTTATCTATTTAATACTCTCATTCACTTAATAATTAACTATTTAAAGCCATCTTATTAATCTTGAATATATAGGAACAAACCGCACATATAACAGGATGACTTGATATTTTACACAATCCTGTCTCATACCAATATGTTTGATACATTAGTAGGACATATAAGAAAAATGTTTATATTGGGAGATATGTATCCACATATTTGTTTTATATATATGCAGGAGTTAACTTATATATATCAATATTTTTGTTAATACTGATACGACGGTACCTTGGATTGGGTCGTTATATAATATATAAAATTTTTCTATAGATTACTTTATATACACTGTATATCCACATTAATCAGTATAACATGGCTAATTATAAATTAATGGGAGTACACAGAAAGGGGTGCTTTGGAAGCAGTTTCCATGCCATATGAATAGATGAGGTATAGCGTTAGGGTATATAAATTACTGCTGTCTAACTATGGAGGGAGAAGGGGTCTTTTTGCAGGGATATATGCGTCTTAACAGGATGTCAATTTAACATAGGGATTCAATTTATCAATAAAAGAAAATCAGGTGTCAATAGAAAGACACAATTCAATGACAATTTTATAATTATCCCAAATATCTAGGTATCATAGGAGGTTCTAGTTATGATACAACATATCTTGTTAGATTATGTGATAAATATGACTAGATTGTGTCTTTATCAGTATGAGCAACGTAGCATTATAATGATATATAATCAGCAAGTAAATATTATCAATTATGTTTATTAATCAATTAAACCATGCACAGTACTTGCTATAAATACCATCCATCCCCTATTGTCGTCACTGATGTGATCAAGCAATATGTGAAACGTACGTCATCGACAATTGACACTAGCAGCAGGTCGTGGACGCTGATCAAACGGAAGTACGGGAAATTATACCCGATCCGGCGATCACGTCCTGCAGCAGCTCCAGCACGAAGATTAATAGCGGGGCACGAGCATATGGAGTAAACGGAGGAGCGGTTATTACATCTGACCCGGCGCCCGGCTCCCGGCTCCCGCGAGCGGCTATCCGCTATTTCACGGAGATCTGATCTGACACAGTGACAACAGACCCTGAACAGAAACAGGTATTCAGAGCCGTCCTCTCATCCACTGCTGGGCATTTACGGGCCCCCCCTGCAATGTGATTCACAACAGGGGAGGAGGTTTGCAAAGCGTGGACAGCAGAAGCGGCTCGCACTATTCTGTCTTTTCTGTCTCCAGGTGGATGGGTTTCCCCGACTCTCATTGTTTCCATTCACTGCCAAGGTACTAACCACGGCACATGGAACAACAGCAGAGAGGGAAACCGTCGGTATACACCTGAGACCCTATATATCTCTCAGCTATAATATCTATCTATTAAGAAATATTCTGTTCATAAGGATTTGGAAGTAGCATTTATACCAGCTACGAATAGTATGATTATTTCTACATATCCAATGTGTCCTTTAGAAAATCATAAGATTTGGATAGCTTGATTAGATGATATAAAAAGTATATAAAATCTTGGAGGGTATCATCTCAAGAAATGCTCTACATGGAATATTATATAGTCTCAGTATTTAGAGACGGTCTGTGAATTGAGTCACTGAAACTATTCTATCAATCAGAGATGGAAAATGTTGCTGTTTGGTTTTTTTCATCTAACAAAGGATACCTCTAATATGTGGTGACTGCTACTGTTTAAACCTGAGGGGATACATAAGAAATATTATGGAGAGAATCAATGATTATACCAATTGACTAATTGTACATATGAGACAGTTCATATATTTTCTGTTCTCATTATTCCCTCTTTTTCTGGGCTACAACTGCAGATACAAAATGCAATAAATCTACATATGTACGACCACTACAGTCTGGACAAATAGACTGGTAGACAGTATGTACACATGTTACATATCATAATTTTGAAGTTTCTATACACATTTCTTTGCATTTAGCTGAGGGTAGCCCCTAAGACCTTCAAGGGGATGATATTTTCTCTTCATTATTGTAGCTTTACGACCTAATTAGGTCTAATACGCAAACAGTTATACACATATTTTTTGACTGAATAAGTCATGCTAATAGGCATAAATGATAGCCATCAGCATAAAAATATATAGGTTTTCATAAATATATCACTTGGTTTGATAACATTAGTGTAAATTAACTGCCCATATCAATTCTGGAATTTTACCAGTATTTGAATATTGAAAATAGAGGCAATCATTATTTGTAGTTCTACTCTCAGGCTATTACATACATTCACATGCCTGGACATAGAGATTTATTTTAACAAATGAAATAAAAGTTATATTTTAAAATCAACTAATATTACATAAAAGAGTGCGCCACACATTAAGCTTCTTTGTTTAATGTAGTACCCACTAGTGGTCTGCATTAATCATCTCTAGAAATAGATATTGTGTCTCCGGGATACAAGCTGGACTTGGAGAAGATGCCTCGTCACTGTCGGCCCTGCCGGCTTTCCCCTGCGAGAGGGAAACAGGGTTAACTGCAATTCACAAGTTGTATTTTCAACAGGTGGTGGTCAAGGTTCCCTTCCTTCAACAAGGAGGGGGTTATTATTCGACCATGTTGTAGTCCCGAAACCGGACGGTACGGTCAGACCCATATTGAAATTAAAATCCCTGAACATATACCTGGAAAGGTTCAAGTGCAAGATGAAATCTCTAAGAGCGGTCATTGCAAGCCTAAAAAGGGAGAGATTTTATGGTGTCTCGGGGCAAAGGGGATGCATACCTTCGTGTCCCCATTTACAGTGGGGATCGAAAGTTTGGGCACCCCAGGCAAAAATTAATTTTAATGTGCAAAAAGAAGCCAAGGAAAGATGGAAAAATCTTCAAAAGGCATCAAATTACAGATTAGACATTCTTATTGTTAGGCGCGGCGGTCTTCGGCCGTGCCCTGACTGAGCAGCGGTCACGGCCGCCGCGCCTCTCTCCTTCCCTGTCCCCCGCACGGCGCCTAGCAATGCCAGGACGCCGTGCGCACAATAGCCGCCGGGTCCCTGGCAACGCAGGACGCCGTGCGTGCAGGGCCGCCGGGTGCATAGCAACTGGGACGCCACAGGTGGACCGCATTCCCCATTGCTAAGAATAGTTAATTAGGTTGCTCGTGCAGCAGGGCAGCTGCACGGCAACTAGTAATTAGGGTCTGGGGGCTGGTCCTGCTGGCCCTCCTGTTATTGGCCAGCAGGGCCTTTTTATGTGAGCCAGCACACTGCAGCCCCGCCGGTGATAGCTTCTTGTATGCTGTTCCTGCCTTGCAGTACTCTGTTCCTGTCAGCCGTGTTTGGTGGATCTTGCTCCCTGCCCTCTGGTACTTTGGAGGTCCGAAGCCGGTCCTGGGAGTCCTTCTGGTCCTTGCGGACCTGTCTCTGTTGTCTGGGGTTCTCGCCCGGTTTCGTGAGTGGCGGCTTCTGCCGCGTGTTGCGGCCTATGCCGCTTAGTGTTTACTTCACTGTGAATTGGTGCATTTGCGGAAGTTTCCGCTTTCGCTGTCCTCCCCGGAGCTTGGTGGTGCCGTGTGGGGGAGTGGACAGTGGTTTCTTTGTAGTTCTTTTCCTTTGGCGGCGTGCCGCACATACGTTTAGTTTTTAGGTAGTTTGTGGCCCCTGGCGTGGTTGTTTCAGTTTGAGGTCCCCTTGTTGTTGCCCTGTCTCGGTTCGCGCCTTGTCTCTCTTTGAGACCTGGGGGGACGGCGGAGTTGGGCGGACCTGGTCCGCCCTTCGGGCGCGGCTGCCATGGGCCCAGGAAACCATAGTCGTTCAGGCGTGAATTGATAACACGGGTAAGACAACGGAGGTAGGGTGCTAGGGGCTATTTCCTTCCCATTTCCCAGTCCCAGCATTCCGTCTTGGTGCTCAGGACTCACTACATGGGATCTCCCCTGTCCTGAGCATCAGGATCGTAACATTATCACCGGCCCACATAAAAAAAAGGGGGTTTAATTTTTTCCGTTGTATTGGTGGGCCTAGAAATTTGGCCTCATGAATCCGGCAGGTGTATGGCCAAACCCCAGTCAGCTTTTGGTTAACCAAATACAGGAATTAACTCAGATGATTCAGGACCTTACTCTTCGGGTGAGATCGCAGGAAGATCTTTTGCGAGTCTCCCTGAGTATGGTTCTAGAACCAAAGATGCATTTACCTGACCGTTTTTTGGGTAACCGAAAGGATTTTTTTAATTTTAAGGAAGCTTGTAAGCTTTATTTTCGTTTAAGGCCCCGTTCCTCTGGTACTGAGTCTCAGCGGGTCGGGATTGTGATGTCTCTACTTCAGGGTGATCCACAGACCTGGGCGTTTGGGTTAAGAGCGGATGATGCTGCTTTGTTATCAGTAGACGCCTTTTTGAAATCCTTAGGCCTCTTATATGATGACCCAGATAGAGAAGCATCAGCTGAGAGTCACCTGCGTGCCCTTAAGCGAGGCAAAAATGCAGCAGAGGTGTATTGTACCGAATTTCGCCGTTGGTCGAACGACTGTGGCTGGAATGACCCGGCCCTGCGCAGTCAGTTTCGCCTCGGTTTGTCGTAAGTTATTAAAGACAGTCTCCTTCAGTACCCCGCTCCTGAGACTCTAGACAAACTCATGGAGCTCGCTATTAAAATTGATCGTCGTCTCCGAGAGCGGAGGGCTGAAAGAGGAACAACTTTTAGGCCTAATCCATGTGTATATACTTTTCCTGAGGACGTTGAGGAGCCCATGCAAATGGGTCTCTCCCGGCTGTCCCCAGAGGAAAGAACCAGAAGGTTAAGTTCTGGTCTTTGTTTGTATTGTGGTGGTAAGGGAACTATCGCACGTAACTGCCCGAACAAGCCGGGAAACGCTCTGACCAAGTGAATTGTGAGGGGGTTCACTTGGGTCTGCAGTTAATCTCCTCTAATAATTCTCTTTTAGTTCCGGTAAAGATTTCCTTTGGCAGCCTCAGTTCGTTGGTGTCGGCCTTCGTCGACAGTGGAGCTGCAGGAAATTTTATGGATTTAGCTTGGGCTAAGGCTTTAGGCGTTCCACAGATACCCTTAGATAGACGTATCACCATGCACGGCTTGGATGGGGGTCCGCTTTCCAATGGGGTTATTACTCACCGCACACCTCCAGTATTGCTGACAGTGGGGGCCCTACATTCAGAAGAAATAGAATTCTACCTTACACATTGTCCGGCAGTTCCAGTAGTTTTGGGTCACCCCTGGCTTGCCTTTCATAATCCCACCATTGATTGGCGGTCTGGGGAGATTTCCCAATGGGGTCCTTTTTGTGTTAAGGAGTGTATTTCCCATCCAGTCCGGGTTGCGGCAGTTACCCCAAAACTTATTCCTTTGGAATATCAGGATTTTGCTGATGTTTTCTCCAAGGGTAATGCGGACGTTATGCCTCCCCATCGGTCCTAAGACTGCACTATAGATTTAGTTCCCGGGGCCACTTTACCTAAGGGGAGATTATATGCCCTCTCCGGGCCAGAAACCACAGCTATGGATAATTATATCCAGGAAAGCCTGAAAAAAGGCTTCATTAGGCCCTCGAAATCTCCTTTGAGTGCAGGATTCTTTTTTGTTGAGAAAAAAGATGGGTCGCTCAGACCATGTATTGATTTTCGGGCTCTGAATAAAATTTCTGTTAAAAACACCTACCCTTTGCCTTTGATTTCAGTACTTTTTGATCAGTTACGCTCTGCCGTTATCTTCTCAAAAATCGATCTTAGAGGAGCTTACAATCTCATCCGAATAAGATCTGGGGATGAGTGGAAGACGGCTTTCAGCACACAGTCGGGTCATTATGAATACCTGGTGATGCCCTTTGGGCTGTCAAATGCTCCTGCGGTATTTCAAGACCTCATCAATGATGTTCTTCGTGACTTTCTTGGAAAGTTCGTTGTCGTTTATTTAGACGACATTTTGATTTATGCTGAGTCTATGGAACAACATATTACCCATGTGCGTCTGGTTCTTCAAAAACTACGGGAGAATCATTTATACGCAAAACTAGAGAAATGTGATTTTCACATCACGGAAGTGTCCTTCTTGGGGTATATTATTTCTCCCCAGGGATTTTTCATGGAACCGAAAAAACTCCAGGCCATCCTTAATTGGGCGCAACCCACAAATTTAAAAGCAATTCAGCGCTTTTTAGGGTTTGCAAACTATTATAGGCGGTTCATTCATACCTTTTCTGATTTGGTCGCTCCTATAGTAGCATTGACTAAAAAAGGAGCGGACCCTTCCAATTGGTCGCCTGCAGCCGAGTCTGCCTTTCGGGCCTTAAAGCAGGCCTTTGTCTCGGCTCCTGTTCTCAGGAACCCTAACCCGGAGTTCCCCTTTATAGTCGAGGTAGATGCCTCAGAGGTTGGAGTGGGGGCTATCCTATCTCAGGAAGATCCGGAGTCTCAGGAATTACACCCTTGTGCCTTCATGTCCAGGAAATTCTCCTCCGCAGAATCCAACTATGACGTTGGTAATCGAGAATTGCTGGCAGTTAAATGGGCTTTCGAGGAGTGGAGGCATTGGCTGGAGGGAGCTAGGCATACCATTACAGTGTTTACTGACCATAAGAACCTGCAGTATATTGAGTCAGCTAAACGGCTTAATGCTCGGCAGGCACGTTGGGCATTGTTTGTTACTCGTTTCAGGTTTATTATCACCTTCAGGCCCGGTTCCAAAAATACTAAAGCTGATGCCCTGTCACGTTGTTTTGTTCCGGTTCACAATAACCATCCTGCTACTACCCCCATAGTTCCATCATCTGTCATCCGGGCAGGCCTCACACAGGATTTATTTACTCAGTTAGTCCAGCTTCAACAGCAGGCTCCTAAACTTACTCCTGCTGATCGTCTCTTTGTCCCTGAATTTCTGAGAGGCACTGTTTTAGCTGAGTTTCATGACAACAAAGTCTCTGGTCATCCAGGTATCACTAAGACCTTGGAGTTAGTCTCTCACTCGGTGTGGTGGCCTAGTCTTTCTAAAGATGTAAGGGAATTTGTCCATTCCTGTCAGGTTTGTGCACGGCATAAGGTTCCTCGTTCATTGCCGATCGGGCAACTCGTACCGCCGTTCCTCTCAGGCCATGGTCACATATATCCATGGATTTCGTGGTGGATCTTCCTCTTTCAGCCGGATTTCGAGTCATTTGGGTGGTAGTAGATCGTTTTAGTAAGATGGCTCATTTCATTGCTCTTCCCCGATTACCCTCTGCTCAAGGGTTGGCAGTCTTGTTTCTCCGTCATGTGTTCAGGCTCCATGGGTTGCCCAGGGATATTGTCTCTGATCGGGGTCCGCAATTCATTGCTCGTTTATGGAAACGTTTTTGTGCCTCATTAAATATGAAACTCTCTTTAACATCTGGGTACCATCCACAATCTAACGGACAAACCGAACGAGTTAACCAGTCATTAAAACAGTATTTACGGTTGTATTCGGCCAAACTCCAGAATGATTAGTCTGAATTTCTTCCTTTAGCCGAATTTGCTTATAATAACTCTTGTCATTCTTCCACCAAGGAGTCCCCATTCTTTTCGGTCTTTGGCTTTCATCCGAGAGCCAACTCTTTTTTTCCTCATTCTCCAGTCTCCTCGTCGACTGAGTCTATAAGGTGGAAGACCGAAGTCCACAGGGGGGTAAGCACAGGGCAATCCCAGAAAACATGCATTAAAGTACCAACCATGCCACAATTCCTCCAACACATTTTAGATGTGGAGGGTTGCATCGCATGGAGGCGGGAAGGGGTGAAATACAGGCGGTGAAAAAGTTTATAGGATAGTTCTATATGTGATATACATTTAGAAACTGTGTAGCAGGATCTGTATATCGTTTCCCATTCCTCCTCTGAGATTGAGCATCGCAGATCAACTTCCCATTTTATTTGGGAGGGGGCTTTCTGTAGTTTTTGGGGATTATTGATGTAATAATACCATTTGGTAATTCCACCCCTACCTTCCCCTGTTTCCAGGGACCTTTGAACAAATTTAGGCAAGGAGGAAAGGGGGGGGGGGGGGGGTTAGTGGGTGTCGAGACTCCATGGAGCCAATGTCTAAGCTGCAAATATTTATAAAATTCCCCATGTGGTAGAAGGAAAGTTTCTTGAATCTGGGCAAAAGAAAGAAGGGCACCATGTGCCATAATATCCTGTAAGGACCGGATTCCCTGTGATATCCAGCCATCGAATCTCAAATCAGGGATCAGGGAGGCTATTCCATTCAATGATATGGTCGTGGTAGGGAGAGTTATATCATTTCCACTTCGCACTATCTCTAGCCAAGCTTTCCTAGTGGATTGGACAGAGAGAGATTGATTGATTAAAACTGTGCCCTCAGATTTAGGGAGTAACAATACATCGGTCAGGGGTAGCGGGGCTATAAGACCTTGTTCAAGTTGTACCCATGATTTATACGTGGGTTGGATATACCATGCCCCTATTTGTGCCAGTCGGCAAGCCAGTTGGTATGAGTGTAGATCCGGATATGCCAGGCCCCCATCTCGTTTGGGCCGAGTCATTGTTTTCCTGGCTAACCTTGGTTTCTTGCCTTTCCAAACATAGGAATTAAATATTGCATTAAATTTGGCTAGAAGGGAGTTGGGTACGAGGAGGGGGATGGCCCGGAACAGGTACATAAGTCTGGTCATTTTTAACGCGGCTATTCTCCCCAGCCATGATACATGTTGCATCATCCAGTCCGAGACTAGAGTTGTGGATTTGCGCAAAAGAGGGGGGAAGTTAGTGGCTATCAGATCGTCTAGTTTCGCAGTAATATGGATTCCCAGATATTTGAGGCTTCTATCCTGCCATGAGTACGAGTAGGAGGCCTTCAGTTCGGACAAGAGGGGTGGTGTGAAATTAATAGGGAGGGCCTCTGTCTTAGTGTTATTATGTTTATAGTAGGATACTGCTGAGTATTCGGACAAGAGTGTGTGTAGCGCTCTCAGGGAGGAGGGAGGGCTAGTGAGCGTCAAAAGGACATCGTCTGCGAAAAGACATATCTTATGGGAATGTCCCGAAAATTCCACACCCTCAATCGAGGGCGAGGATCGAATTTTCTCAGCCAATGGCTCCATTGCCATAGCGAAAACTAATGGCACCCTTGCCATTCGTAATGGGAAAAGAAGATGAGAGTAGTCCGTTCACACACACCCTTGCCGAGGGGACAGAATATAAGGCCATAATGGATGAGAGAACTCTACCGGTGAGGCCGAACTTTCGTAGAACCGCCTGCAGGTATCCCCAGTGGAGGCGGTCGAAAGCCTTCTCCGCGTCAAGCGAGAGCAATAGTAGGGGAGATTCTGATCTAGAGAAGGCGTCCAGCACATTTATCACTCGCCGAGTGTTGTCGGGGGATTGTCTGCCGGGAATGAAGCCCACCAGGTCACCGTGGATTATAGAGGGAAGTAGAGGGTTAAGCCTGTTGGCCACTAACTTCGCATAGATTTTCAAATCGGTATTTAATAAAGCTATGGGGCGGTAGTTGGGCATCATGGCTAAATTTTTCCCTGGTTTAGGAAAAGCCACTACGCGGGCTTCCAGCATCTCAACTGGAAAGTTCCCTATTGAGGAGGCGTGATTAAAAACTCCGTCCAGAATAGGGACCAGAGTGTCTTTGAAACATTTGTAGAAATTGTTTATAAACCCATCAGGGCCTGGGGCTTTGTCTAGTGGGAGTGAGTCTATAGCCTGGCTAATTTCCTTCTGCGACCATGGTTGGTTTTAAGTTTGCACAGTATCCAGGTCGAGGGAGGGAAGGTTGACCTCTTCCAGAAAGGCTGCTATATTAGCTGGTGTAGGTTGTGGGGTAGAGACATCGTCTTTTAGATTATAGAGGGTGGAGTAAAAAGAGGCAAAGGAGTTATCTATATCTGATGGGTCGGTTATCTTGATATTGTGTGAATTGATGATGTATTTCACCCTTTCCTTAGCATTTTTCCCCCCGCAATTTGCGAGCAAGCATTCTACCCGCCCTATCTCCTTGCATATAGAACTTCTGCCGCAGACGGAAAAGGTTTTTACGGACCTCCGTTAATTCTAATTTATTCAGCTCATTCCTGACCTGGGTCAGGTCTCGATATATTTTCTTATTAGAGGGGTTCAACTTAAGCAGAGCATCTAGGTCGTTAAGACGGGCTTCAAGTTCTACCTGTTTTTCCCGGGAGGTCCTGCGTATATAAGCAGCCACTTGAATTGACGCTCCTCTAATCACCGCCTTGAGGGCGCACCAATGCGTGAATACGGACGTTTCTGCTGGGGTGTTAGTTTCAACATATAGGGAGAGGGCCTGAGCTATAGACCGGTGGGCGTCCGGGTTTAAAAGGAGATAGGCCCTAAGGCGCCATAAGGTGGGAGTGGGCCTCACTTGGCGGGGGTTCCACCGGACTGAGAGGGCAGAGTGATCAGACCACGATACTGGTAGGATAGAAGCCTTCGCAATCTGTTGGAGAGTCCACTTATCCGATATCACTAGATCGATCCTAGAGTAAGAGCCGGGAGAAGAACGAATAGTCCCTACAAGTCGGGTTCTTAGCCCTCCAAACGTCATAAAGGTCATATTCATGCATTATATTTCTAAAGGCATGGGAGCTGTCGCGTTGCGAATCTCCCTTGGGAGGGGGGCGGGCCTGGGATCTATCCACCTCTGGATCAAAGACCATGTTAAAGTCACCCAACAGTAGTAAAGCACCCGTGAGGTGCTTCTGAAGGACTGTGAAGAATTTCCTAAGGAAAGGTATTTGTTTAGTGTTGGGAGCATATAGCGTAGCTATAGTGACCGGCCTATCTTCCAATTTGCCTGTCAGTATAAGGTACCTGCCTTCTTGGTCTGAGATATGGCACTCTAGAGAGAAATCACAAGAATTTGAAAATAATATTGCCACTCCTGCTCTCTTTTTCGGGCCATTGGACATATAGCCCGAGGGGAATTTATTATCTCTGAGAGAGGGGGGTGACAAGAACATAAAGTGGGTCTCCTGCAAGGCTACTATATGTGCCTTACATTTTGCAAAGTGACGCAGGGCTAGTCGGCGTTTATTCGGTGAATTCAGCCCCTTTACATTTAGTGATAGTACATTAACCATTAGGCATACCTGAGAACTGTGCTATTATCAGGATGCAATTAAAATTTATGTAATAGGATCTGCTAGAGTGAGTGTGTGTTAAAACTTGGAGAGACGGGAGGAACAGGGAGGGTACAAGGAATAGTAAGAAGGGGACATAGAGCGGGCACCACAGGGGTGCTAAATAGGGTTGCCCAGTAAGGCAACACATGGGGTCGGGGCAAGGTGCGGGGAGTTATCTCCCCACCACTCCCAAAGCATTCAACCTAAAAATTTAAGTAAGTAACTGACCGCGAGGGTCTAAAAGGCCTATGCCTCTTCATGGGGAGCTCAACATATCACATAAATAACATCAAGAGGAGCAACAGCGTCCCGTTTAGCGGAGCCAAGTCAAGCATGGTCAATATGAATATAGTGAAAACATTACACAATACACATCCTAAGTTAAACTGGTGCCGCGTAAATGGATAGAGAAAAATAACTACTGTATGTTTCCCCGGGATAACATCCAGGAGGGCATAGCAGCGGCACAGTGTGTCATAAAGATATGCAGGAAAAACAAAGTCATGCTTGACAATGGCATACAACCTGGTAGAGGAAATCAGTGTCTAATGTCCATTGTCTGCCTTCGACCACTCTTGCGTCAGCTTAAGAGCTGCCGGAGCCTTTTCAGATGTATCTTCTCTCCTCCAGGAGTCCAGTATTTTCAGACCCGCTTCTGGCGTGATTATCGCGTGCATAATGCCATTACGTCTTACCAACAATTTCGTCGGGAACCCCCATCGGTATAGGATATCAGCTTTCCTAAGCGCCGAAGTCACCGGGTAGAACGACCGTCTCAAGGCTAGGGTGGCTGCCGAAAGGTGTCCGTAGATTTGTACTTCTCCAAGGGTCTTGGCTGGCAGGTCCTGGCGCATAGCCGCCCGCAATATTTGTTCCTTGATATGGAAGTAATGCATCCGCATTAGAGTGTCTCCCGGTGCGTCCTTCGGGGCATTTCTAGCCTTCGGTAGGCGATGGATGCGGTCGATGAGAAAGTCTTCAATAGAGTTAGTTGGGAGAAGCGCCATGAAGAGGTCCGTCGCAAATTGGGTGAGCTCTGCGTTGGTGACGGTTTCTGGAATGCCTCGGAGTTTTATATTATTACGGCGTGACCTGTCCTCAAGGTCACATGTCTTCCGCCGTAGATCCGCGACTTCGGCCTGGAGCTCTTCAAGTTGGGTAATCACCTCATTATGTGACTTCACCACCTCCTCACACTTATTTTCGAGATGATCTGTGTGGTGGCCTATAGCGTCTACCGACTGTTGGCAACGTTGAAGCGCTGTCTTAACTTCCATCGAGATGTCATCTTTAAAGGAAGCCAGTAATTGTCGCATAGACCCTAGTGTGAGGGGTGCATCATCATCGAGTTGAGATAGTTTTGTTTGATTCACCCTAGGGGTCACGGATATGTCATCGCCACTCCGGAGCTGCTTAGGTGCGGAGTCCGGTATGACGGAATGTTTCTGGCTTTGGAAAGACGGGGATTGTTTAAAGAAGGCGACCTGGCGGGTTGGAGTCGGGTCTTTTTGGCGTTTGGGCGCCATATTCCCGTTGTGGAAATCCTCACCCTAATGTCGTATATACGTTAAATCGGACCCAGGAGGAGGAGAGAGAAACCTATGTCGGCTCTATATGCATGCACCGGCAGTTTTACTTCTTCAGGAGTGGTGGGGAGTTCCACACATCGCGTTGGAGATCACATCAGAACGGCCCGGCAAGAGATGAGTCACCCCACGGCATCCGGTCGGCGGGCTTTAGCGGGGATGTATTATCCTTATACGTATGTCTAGCTTTCCCTTGTGCAGGTAAATTTGAGTATCAGGGAGTGAGCATGCACCGCGCCTACCTCATGTATAGATGCACGGAGAAGCTGGTGTATTTTGCAACGAAAGATGCTTGACAGAGGCAGAACTGCAGTATTGGCTATTTGCCAGTATTCAAGATGGCGCCTCTAGCTTCCTGTCACAGGCCTTTTATATCTTAGGGCCCTGGGTACCCTGTTAACGTTGGTGGTGTCAGTTGATGTGGGCCAAGGGCTCCGGGGTCCCCTTCTCCCCCCCTCTCGTCTGGACTCTCAGCTGGGACCTCGGCTCTCTTCTGGGGAGGCTCACACAGATGCTGTCTGAGGCTCCAAGATGGCCGCCGGCCAGTGCACAGGTCAGAAAAGTGCACTTTTAATATATAACCCCTGTGGTCTGGTGGCTGTTACCTCGTTCTGCGGGCGGTCAGGGGTCCTGGGCAGGCTGCAGAGCGGTGTGGGGAGAGGCAGACGGAGTCCGGCAGCGCTACGGGTCCCGCTCCGCCCACGAACCGGGCCCGGAGCTCAAAATCGGGACGGCGGCTAACTCGAGGTCCCGGTCTCTGGAGCTCTAGTAGGCCTTACTTTCAAAAATGCTGCCGCGGCCTCCCGGCGGGTTCCCCTCGACCAGGGAGATGTTCACAGCCGTGGGTAAGGTCTGGCAGGGTATAGCCCAGTGCTGGGAACACTTAGTATTGTGGGTTTTAATCATGCATATGCAGGAGCTCCTGCACAGCACGTCTTCCTCCAACAGCGTCCAAGCCACGCCCCCGACGTCCTTGCACTTTTAAGGTGGGAGATAAGGTATGGTTGTCAACTCGCAACATCAAGCTCCGACAACCCTCGGCTAGATTGGGACCCAAATTTATTGGACCATTCCTTATCATTAAGAAGGTCAACCCAGTTGCTTTTCGGCTACGCTTGCCGAGATCTCTCAAAATTGGCAATACTTTTCACTGTTCTCTTTTGAAACAGTATTTTTCTTCCAGGAGATTTCCTCGGAGGACTTCCCAGGGTAGATCTCCGGTGGATGTTCAGGGGCAACAAGAGTTCTTGGTGGAGAAGGTTTTAGATTCTAAGCTTTCTCGGGGTCGGCTCTATTTTTTGGTCCACTGGAAAGGTTATGGCCCTGAAGAAAGATCTTGGGTGTTAGATAAGGATTTACATGCTCCTAAGCTTAAGAGGATATTCTTTCAGGAGTTTCCTCAGAAACCTGGCTCTAGGGGTTCTTTAACCCCTCCTCAAGGGGGGGGTACTGTTAGGCGCGGCGGTCTTAGGCCGTGCCCTGACTGAGCAGCGGTCACGGCCAACGCGCCTCTCTCCTTCCCTGTCCCCCGCACGGCGCCTAGCAACGCCAGGACGCCGTGTGCACGATAGCCGCCGGGTCCCTGGCAACGCAGGACGCCGTGCATGCAGGGCCGCCGGGTGCATAGCAACGGGGACGCCACAGGTGGACCGCGTTCCCCGTTGCTAAGAATAGTTAATTAGGTTGCTCGTGCAGCAGGGCAGCTGCACGGCAACTAGTAATTAGGGTCTGGGGGCTGGTCCTGCTGGCCCTCTTGTTATTGGCCAGCAGGGCCTTTTTATGTGAGCCAGCACACTGCAGCCCCGCCGGTGATAGCTTCTTGTATGCTGTTCCTGCCTTGCAGTACTCTGTTCCTGTCAGCCGTGTTTGGTGGATCTTGCTCCCTGCCCTCTGGTACTTTGGAGGTCCGAAGCCGGTCCTGGGAGTCCTTCTGGTCCTTGCGGACCTGTCTCTGTCGTCTGGGGTTCTCGCCCAGTTTCGTGAGTGGCGGCTTCTGCCGCGTGTTGCGGCCTATGCCGCTTAGTGTTTACTTCACTGTGAATTGGTGCATTTGCGGAGGTTTCCGCTTTCGCTGTCCTCCCCGGAGCTCGGCGGTGCCGTGTGGGGGAGTGGACAGTGGTTTCTTTGTAGTTCTTTTCCTTTGGCGGCGTGCCGTACATACGTTTAGTTTTTAGGTAGTTTGTGGCCCCTGGCGTGGTTGTTTCGGTTGGAGGTCCCCTTGTTGTTGCCCTGTCTCGGTTCGCGCCTTGTCTCTCTTTGAGACCTGGGGGGGCGTCGGAGTTGGGCGGACCTGGTCTGCCCTTCGGGCGCGGCTGCCATGGGCCCAGGAAACCATAGTCGTTCAGGCGTGAATTGATAACACGGGTGGGACAGCGGAGGTGGGGTGCTAGGGGCTATTTCCTTCCCATTTCCCAGTCCCAGCATTCCGTCTTGGTGCTCAGGACTCACTACATGGGATCTCCCCTGTCCTGAGCATCAGGATCGTAACACTTATAACATGTCAAAAAAAGTTTGATTTTATTTCCATCATTTACACTATCAAAAGAACGGAAAACAAAAAATGGCGTCTGCAAAAGTTTGGGCACCCTGCAGAGTTAATACCTTGTACTGCCCCCTTTGGACAGCTGAGACCTGGCAGTGTCATGGATTGTTCTCAATCATCGTTTGAAAGACCAGGTGATGTCAATCTCAAAAGTTTTAAAAGTCCAGACTCATCTGACCTTGCTCCAACAATCAGCACCATAGGTTCCTCTAAGCAGTTGTGTAGAACACTAAAACTGAGAATAGTTGACGCTCACAAAGCAGGAGAAGGCTATAAGAAGATAGCAAAGCGTTACCAGATGCCCATATGCTCTGTTCGGAATGTAATTAAGAAATGGCAGTCATCAGGAACAGTGGAAGTTAAAGCAAGATCTGGAAGACCAAGAAAAATATCAGACAGAACAGCTCGCAGGATTGTGAGAAAAGCAAGTCAAAATCCACGTTTGACTGCACGATCCCTCCAGGAAGATCTGGCAGACACTGGATTTGTGGTACACTATTCCACTATAAAGAGATACTTGTACAAATATGGTCTTCATGGAAGAGTCATCAGAAGAAAACCTCTTCTACGTCCTCACCACAAAAATCAGCGTTTGAAGTTTGCAAATGAACATATAGACAAGCCTGATGCATTTTGGAATAAAGTTCTGTGGACCGATGAGGTTAAAATAGAACTTTTTGGCCGGAATGAGCAAAGGTACCTTTGGAGAAGGAAGGGCACAGAATTTAATGAGAAGAACCTCTGTCCAACTGTTAAGCATGGGGGTGGATCAATCATGCTTTGGGGTTGTATTGCAGCCAGTGGCACAGGGAACATTTCATGAGTAGAAGGAAAAATGGATTCAATAAGATTCCAGCAAATTTTGGACGCTAACTTGATGCCATCTGTGAAAAAGCTGAAGTTAAAGAGAGGCTGGCTTCTACAAATGGATAACGATCCTAAACACACCTCAAAATCCACGATGGATTACATCAAGAGGCGTAAACTGAAGGTTTTACCATGGCCTTCACAATCTCCTGACCTCAACATAATTGAAAATCTATGGATAGACCTTAAAAGAGCAGTGCGTCACAGACAGCCCAGGAATCTCAAAGAACTGGAAGACTTTTGTAAGGAAGAATGGGTGAAGATACCTCAAACAAGAATTGAAAGACTCTTGGCTGGCTACAAAAAGTGTTTACAAGCTGTGATACTTGCCAAAGGGTGCAGTACAAGGTATTAACTCTGCAGGGTGCCCAAACTTTTGCAGACGCCATTTTTTGTTTTCTGTTCTTTTGAAAGTGTAAATGATGGAAATAAAATCAAACTTTTTTTGACATGTTATAAGAATGTCTAATCTGTAATCTGATGCCTTTTGGAGATTTTTCCATCTTTCCTTGGCTTCTTTTTGCACATTAAAATGAATTTTTGCCTGGGGTGCCCAAACTTTCGATCCCCACTGTATCCACCTCATCAGGCGTACCTCAGAATTGCGGTACGGAATTGTCATTACCAATTTCTGACGTGGCCGGTTGGTCTCACCACGGCCCTGAGAATATTCACCAAGGTAATGGCGGAAATGATGGTGCTCCTGCGGAAGCAAGGTGTCACTATTATCACGTTCTTGGTCGATCTCCTCATAAGAGCGAGATTGAGAGAGCAGTTGCTGAACAGCGTTTCACTTTCTCTGGAAGTGTAATGGCAACACGGCTGGATTCTATGTATTCCAGAGTCGCAGTTGGTTCCTACAGTTTATCTGCCTCTTCTAGGCATGATCCTAGACACAGACCAGAAAAGGGTTTATCTACCGATAGAGAGAGCTCAGGAGCTCGTGACACTGATCAGGAATCTATTGAAACCAAAACAGGTGTCAGTGCATCACTGCACTCGAGTCCTAGGAAGGATGTTGGCATCATACGAGGCCATTCCCTTCGGCAGGTTCCATGCGAGGACCTTCCAATGGGACTTACTGGACGAGTGGTCTGGATCACATCGTCAGATGCATCCGTTAATCACCCTATCCCCCAGGGCTAGGGTGTCTCTCCTGTGGTGGCTGCAGAGTGCTCACCTTCTTGAAGGTCGCAGATTCGGCATTCAGGACTGGGTCCTGATGACCACGGATACAAGCCTCCGAGGGTGGGGGGCAGTCACACAAGGAAAACAATTTCCAAGGGCGGAGGTCAAGTCAAGAGACTTGCCTTCACATAAATATCCTGGAATTAAGGGCCATATGCAACGCCCTAAGTCAAGCGGAGAACTTGGTTCGCGAAAAAATGGTGCTGATTCAGTCAGACAACATCACAGCAGTGGCTCATGTAAACCGCCAAGGCGGCACAAGGAGCAGAGTGGTGATGGCGGAGGCCACCAGAATTCTTTGCTGGGCGGAGAATCACGTAAGAGCACTGTCAGCGGTGTTCATTCCGGGAGTGGACAACTGGGAAGCAGACTTCCTCAGGTGGCACGACCTCCACCCGGGAGAGTGGGGACTTCATCAAGAAGTCTTCACGTAGATTGCAAGGCAGTGGGAACTGCCACAGGTGGGCATGATGGCATCCCGCCTCAACAAAACGCTACAGAGATATTGCGCCAGGTCAAGAGACTCTCAGGCGATAGCTGTAGACGCACTAGTGACACTGTGGGTGTCCCAGTCGGTTTATGTGTTTCCTTCTCTTCCTCTCATACCCAAGGTGCTGAGAATAGTAAGGAAAAGAGGAGTGAGAACCATATTTTTTGTTCTGGATTGGCCAAGAAGGACTTTGTATCCGGAACTGCAAGAAATGCTCGCAGAGGACCCATGGACTCTGCCTCTCAGACAGGATCTGTTGCAACAGGGGCCCTGTCTGATCCAAGACTTACCACGGCTGCGTTTGATGGCATGGTGGTTGAATGCCGGATCCTAGCAGAAAAAGGCATTCCGGATGAGGTTATGCCTACGCTAATAAAGGCTAGGAAGGACGTGACGGCTCAACATTATCACCGTATATGGCGAAAATATGTTGCTTGGTGTGAGGCCAGGAAGGCTCCTACAGAGGAATTCCAGCTGGGCCGTTTCCTTCACTTCCTACAGTCGGGAGTGACTTTGGGCCTAAAATTGGGGTCCATAAAGGTCCAGATTTCGGCCCTATCCATTTTCTTTCAAAAAGAACTGGCATCTCTTCCTGAAATTCAGACTTTTGTAAAGGGAGTGCTGCATATTCAGCCCCTGTTTGTGCCTCTAGTGGCACCTTGGGATCTTAACGTGGTGTTGAGTTTCCTGAAAACACACTGGTTTGAGCCACTTTAAACCGTGGAGTTAAAATTTCTCACGAGGAAGGTGGTCATGCTGTTAGCCTTGGCTTCAGCTGGGCGTGTGTCAGAATTGGCGGCTTTATCACATAAAAGCCCCTATCTGGTTTTCCATATAGACAGGTCAGAATTGCGGACTCGTCCGCAATTGCTGCAAAAAGTAGTGTCATCTTTTCATATGAACCAACCTATTGTGGTTCCTGTGGCTACTCGTGACTTGGAGGATTCCGAGTTACTAGATGTAGTCAGGGCTTTGAAGGTTTATGTAGCCAGAACGGCTGGAGTCAGGAAAACGCTGTTTATCCTGTATGCATCCAACAAGCTGGGTGCTCCTGCTTCAAAGCAAACTATTGCTCGCTGGATCTGTAACACGATTCAGCAGGCTCATTCTGCGGCTGGATTGCCGCAACCAAAATCAGTAAAGGCCCATTCCACAAGGAAGGTGGGCTCTTCTTGGGCGGCTGCCCGAGGGGTCTCGGCATTACAGCTTTGCCGACAGCTACTTGGTCGGGTTCAAACACTTTTGCAAAGTTCTAAAAGTTTGATACCCTGGCTGATGAGGACCTTGAGTTTGCTCATTCGGTGCTGCAGAGTCATCCGCACTCTCCCGCCCGTTTGGGAGCTTTGATATAATCCCCATGGTCCTTACGGAGTCCCCAGCATCCACTAGGACGTTAGAGAAAATAAGATTTTACTTACCGGTAAATCTATTTCTCGTAGTCCATAGTGGATGCTGGGCGCCTGTCCCAAGTGTGGAATTCTTCTGCAATACTTGTATATAGTTATTGCTTATATAAGGGTTATTTTATGGTTGCATTAGGTTTATCTGATGCTCTGTTGTTGTTCATACTGTTGACTGGGTAAGGTTATCACGAGTTATACGGTGTGATTGGTGTGGCTGGTATGAGTCTTACCCTGGCTTCCAAAATCCTTTCCTTGTATTGTCAGCTCTTCCGGGCACAGTTTCCTTAACTGAGGTCTGGAGGAGGGGCATAGAGGGAGGAGCCAGTGCACACCAGTAGTCCTAATTCTTTCTTGGAGTGCCCTGTCTCCTGCGGAGCCCGTCTGTTCCCCATGGTCCTTACGGAGTCCCCAGCATCCACTACGGACTACGAGAAATAGATTTACCTGTAAGTAAAATCTTATTATTTGTTTTATTCTAATTCACCAGTTTGCGCCCTAATAAAAATAAGGAACACATCAGGATCTCTTTACATATATATATATATATATATATATATATATTATATGTTTGCATTTCAAATAAAAAAATAAAATTAATGTTTACACACAGGGGAAAAAATGTTTTGGTTTTCGTATTTTAGTTTTCCAGAAAACTATTACTCTACATACAGTATATGATTTGTGATTCTATGGTGGTGTGCAGGGTTTCTTAGCTTGTGTTTGCCCAACATGTTGACCAGAGTATAGTATGCAGGGCAGTAGAGAGCCTGGCTGGGCACAGGTACTTTTCTGTGGGTGTGGTCTAATCACAGGAGGCGTGGCCATGAACCCATAAAATGCGTATAAACGGTGAGATATTGTCTATGCCAGATTTTGCGATTTCCCTTGAACTCTCCCAGAGCCCAGAAGCACCGATATTGGCCCTCATTCCGAGTTGTTCGCTGGCTAGCTGCTATTAGCAGCAGTGCAAACGCTAAGCCGCCTCCCTCTGGGAGCGTATCTTAGCTTAGCAGAAGTGCGACCGAAAGGATCGCACCGCTGCTACAAAAAAAGATTGTGCAGTTTCTGAGCAGCTTGAGACTTATGGGCCCTACACACTTGTAGATTTGAAAGATTTAAAAGATGAAAGATATGATAGATGAAAGATTTCCCATGAACGATTATGTGCATACACACTGAACAATGTCTGATGAAAGATTTGAAAGATTTGAAAGATCCAGCTTCATTTAAATACTGGGCATGGTTTTAGGAAGGTGGGCAGGTCTTCTTTGTACAATAAATAACAGCATCCATTTAAAATCACTGCATATCTGCTCTGTAGTTTGTTTGGTGCAGTGTATACCTGGTAAACCTTTTAGCACTACCCATAAATAAAGACTCCACACAATTTTTAGTAACAATTTGTAATTATAAATTTTAGAAAAATAATAAATTAGAAACATTCTGGGCTGGATTCATTGATTTTTGAGCCAATGAGTGCCATGACAGCAGGGATTACACCAATAGAGGCATCATGCATTCCAACAATTAGCCAGATACAGTGCAGCAAAAACAGTGGTGCCAACATAACTTGGGATGAAGAAGAAGTAAAAGAATTTGAGGACAGTATTTCAAAAGTGCACATGAAATAAAAGCATTCCCAACGTTCTATTACAGGGGCAAATGAAGTGTAGAAAACCAACATTATGGTACAATTGACTTCAAGAAAAAACATATTGGATGAGGAAGGTCAAATACAAATCTGAAGACAGCAAACAAAAACGCAAATTCAAAAATTAAAAAAGATTTTGATTAAAAATTTTGGTCGCCTTGAACAGTGGAGTGTGCACTCAACAGAGTGGTGAACACTCCACCTGAAGAGGTGCCAGGGAAGGGGGATTGTGGCATTTGGTAACCCGGAGCAGGATATGTGGGGTATTGTTGAGGAGGAATTACCGGCGCAGAATACATGGGAGGGTGAGTTGGGGGAGGGGCATAAGATGTACTAGGCACCTGTCTGGTATCTGACACAACGCCACTGTGGTTGGTCAATTCATCATCCTGGCCATGTGATATAATGGCATATACCAGACGCTGGGCGTATTTTTGCTGAGTGGGGTTCATCTCCCGCAACTCACATGCTAAATGCTCTCCAATAGCTTCAAATCTATCCGGTCTGTTTTTTAGGACCTCCTCTGCCTGCCTCAGAATTGTATCTGACCTGCTGGACGAGACAGATCTTCCAGGGATAGCCGGCCGGCGTCTCTTTCTAGCCAGAGGCTGGGGCGTTCCCATCGCCGCCTCACTCTCCTGCAGCATCGGCATTACAGTGGCTTGGTCTGCCGGCTCATCCACTGCAGGTTCCACGTCCAGCTCCCTTGAAGACAGCTGAGTTATCCAAAAAATGAAGAAAAATATGTGAAAATAATAAGGCAACAAATTAAACAAGAAACAGTGACATCTGTATTGTGCGGACACTTACCGGATCCACACTCTCCTCTTCCTCAGGCTCGAACATCTCGGGCGTGTTCGGCTCCTCCGTGCTCCGCGCTGTCCTCGAAGGCTCCTCATCCAATACGAACTTCATCAAGTCATAATACCATAATGTTGGCTTCTTGACTTGATCTGACCCCGCTCCTGAACGTTGGGAATCTTTGTATTTCCTGTGCTCCTTAAGAAATACTGTCCTCAGATTCTGGATCTTCCTCTTCACCCACTTGATGTCGGCACCACTATCTTGGACAAGGCTGTACCTGGCCAATTGCTGGTATGCCAGATTTTTCTTTCCTCTGTTGGCGTAATCTCTTGTTCCCACACGCCACAAGCACTCATTGGTCTGGTATAGATCGATGAATCCAGCCCAGAACTCACGGTTTGCATCCATGTCTCTGTGAAAGGTGAGATTTAATTTTAAAATATTAAAATCAGAACTTAACACAGTAATCAGATATAATAAGTTCAACTAATTATATATATATATCGTGGTGAGAGAGCTTGTGTCTCCCCACAAATGCCCACATTCTGGTGGAATCAGCTCTATCCGAGGGAGAAGAAAACAAGTCCTGCACATTCTGCACAGCTGCAGCTGGAGAAACAGATGTCCGTGATTTCATGCTCACCCAGAGACAGCAGTAAGTCAGGAGCACGAAAGGGGTTTAAATATCCCTCTTACCCAAAATGCATTGCGCTGGTGCCTGTTAGATGCCAGTGAGCCAGGTTGAGTTTATAGCGC